>NC_059081.1:73319073-73470066 GCF_020497125.1 Mauremys mutica | reverse complement strand
CATTCCCCCAAGAGTTCTGAAAGAACACAAATGTGAAGTTGTGGAACTATTAACTAAGGTTTGTAACCTGTCCTTTAAATCGGCTTCGGTACCCAATGACTGGAAGTTAGCTAATGTAACACCAGATTTAAAAAGGGCGCGAGAAGTGATGCCAGCATGTACATACCCGGTATTTCTAACGGCGGTACCATCCGGGCGAAAATTTGTGCAAAACAATAGTTAAGATATATAAAGATTGTCAGACACATAGAAATAACATAAACGGTTGAGCCAATAGTCCCAACAAGGTTTCTGTACAAGGGAAATTGTGTCTTATTAATCTATTAGATTTCTTTAAAGGGGTCAACAAACATGTGGACAAGGTGGATCCAGCGTGACGTAGTGTACTTAAATTTCCAGAAAGCCATTGGACAAGGTCCCTCACCAAAGCGGCTCTGTCACGTAAAATAAGCTGTCATGGGATAAAAGGGAAGGTCCCTTTCATGGATTGAGAACTGGTCTTAACAGACAGGGAACTAAATGGGTAGGAATTATAGGTAAATTCTTAAACTGGAGAGAGGGTAACTAGTGGTGTTCCCCAAAGGTCAGTCCTAGGACCAATCCTATTTCAATTATTGTTCATAAATGATCTGGAGAGATAGGGTTTAAACAGTGAGGTGGCCAAGTTTGCAGATGACTACTAAACTGGCTCAAGATAGTTAAGACCAAAGCAGATTTGGTGAAGAACGTCCAGAAAGATCTCACACAACTAAGTGATCGGGCAACAAAATGGCAAATGAAATTTAATGTGGACTAAATGTAGAAGTAATGCACATTGGAGAAAAAATAACCCCCAACTATACATACCAATATGATGGGGGCTAATTTAGCTACAACAAGTCAGGAAAAAGATCTCGGAGTCATCGTCGGATAGGTTCTCTGAAGCTGTCCACACAGTGTGCAGAGGCGGTCAAAAAAAACAAACAGGAATGTTTAGGAAATCCATTTAAAAAGGGGATAGAGAATAAGACTGGCGAATATATTATTGCCCCTTATATAAATCCATTGGTTTACGCCCACAATCTCGAATACTGTGGACAGATGTGGTCTCCCTCTCACTCAAAAAAGATATTCTAGCCACTAGAAAAGGTTTAAAGCAGAAAAGGGCATCTAAAATGATTAGCGTTTTGGCGAGGGTCCCATATGTAGGAAAGATTAAGGAGGCCTAGGACTCATCAGTTTGGAAAAGAGGAGACTAAGGTGGGATATGATAGAGGTATATAAAATCAGGAGTGATGGTGGAGAAACGATGATGAGGATAAGTTATTTACTTATTCCCATAATAACAATAACCTAGGGTGTCACCAAATGAAATAAATAGGCAGCAGGTTTTAAAACAAAATAAAAGGAAGTCTCTTCTTCACGCAGCGCATCAGTCAACTATTTGTTAACTCCTTCTAACCACTCGAGGCGGTTGTGAACAGCCTAGGACGTATAACAGGGTTTCAAAAGAGAACTGGATACATTCATGGTGGTTAATGTCCATAAATTGGGCTATTACGCCAGGAATAAGGAAAAGCATGGTGGCCCCTAGCCTCTGTTCTACCTCCCAGGATGGATGGAGATGGATGGCAGGAGAGAGATCACTTGATCATAGACCGTTAGGTTCACTCTAACACTCCTCCCTCTGGCGCACCTGGTGTTGGCAACTGTCGGTAGAACAATTACTGGGGGGGGTGCTACGATGGACCTTTGGTCTGACCAGTTACGCGCCGTTCTTAGTGTGTCCCAGGTCCAGTAGTGTGATGGCTGCCGGCTTGGCGTGAGCCTGGATCTCCAGGGGGGTAAATTGTTCAGTGCAGTGTGGCATGCTAGCCAACATTTCCCTGAGGGAAAGTGAGAGAAAGTAGAGGGAAAATGGTGGATTTAACCAATGTATTAGCTGAATCTAAAAGCGTGATTGGCATTTCATGGGATGATGAGGAAGGACACTCTCAAGTCCCCCAGGGATTAGCTAAGGCCTGCTGCAATTCGAGGGAAGATGGGAGAGTCTGCTCAACAAGAAAAGTCACAATACATCCTTTATAACTATGGAAATTATTAAGGACAGACACTGAATGATAGAATCCATAGAATCATAGGACTGGAAAGACACCTTGAGAGGCTCATCTAGTCCAGTCCCCTGCACTCATGGCAGGACCTATGGCTACGTCCAGGGACCGGCTCTACCATTTTGCCGCCCCAAGAGCCAAAAAACAAAACAAACAAAAAAAAAAACCGCTCAGCCAGTACTGCCGTCGCCCAAACTGTGCGGGAAGCGCAAAAAATAAAAAAAAAAGATGACCGGACTGTGCTGCCCCAAGAATGGACAGAATGACCGTCCCCATTAACGTGTGCCACCACACAGCAGGGCATGTACTTGTTCCACTCTGGTTGCCTGGAGCCGGCGCCTGGCCTACAGTAAACTATGCTGTGACCGCTGTAAGGTGTCTCCCATGTAGCCTCGCATTTGCCGTTCAGGAGGTAGACGCTCTCCGGCTGGCATAATCAAACTTACCCCAACAACGCGGTGTTAGCTATTGTCAGCATGAGAGACCTATCCTGCTGACCTAGGGCTGTCCACACTCAGCAACTTTTGTTGGTGAAATGTATGTTGATCCCACGATGTTTTGTTTTCATCATCCCTGGCTCCCTGACTGACAAAAGTTTTATATGTCAGCAAAAGTGCTAGCTGTAGACCACAATCCCCATTACCTAGACCATTCCTGACATGGTAGGGGTATTGTAGTGGGACCAGTACCTCTTAAAAATCTACCTAGTGATGGCAGATTACCACAGCCTCTCTAGGACTGATTATGTTCCGTGCTTAACTACCCTGGTACAGTAAGTTGTTTCTTAGGTGTGGACCACACAATATACCGCTCATTGCTGCAAGTTTAACCCCATTGCGTCCTTATTCTTCACTCAGAGGTGTAGGAAATACAATTTTACCTCCCCTCCTCCTTGTAACAACCGTTTTATGTACCTTGAAAACTCTGTTATCATGTGCCCCCCTCAGTCTTCGCTCTTCTCCCAAACTAAACAACCACAATTTGTTTCAATCTTCCCTCATAGGTCATGTCTTTTCCTAGACCTTTAATAGTTTTTGCGTTGCCCTTCTCTTGACTTTCCTCCAACATTTCTGTCCACATGATCTTTCCTGAAAATTGTAGGTACCCAGGACTTCGACACAATACTCCCAGTTGAGGCTCTCAGAATTGCAGGGCAGAGTAGAGGCGAAGAATTACTTAGTGGTCTGGCTTACAACATCTCCTGCTAATACATCCCAGAAGGAGGGTTCGCTGTTTTTGCGAACAGTTGTTACACTGGTTGACTCATATTTAGCTTGAGGTCCATCTATGGACCCCCTAGATCACTTTCCACAGTGACTCCTTCCTAGACAGGCCATTTCCCATTTTGTATGTGTGACTGGAGCTGATTGTTGTCTTTTCCCCAAGTGGAGTGCTTTGGCATTTTGTGCCATATTGAATTTCATCCTATTTTATTGTTCTAACCCGTTTCTCCGGCGTTTGTCCAGATCATTTTGATATTATAATCCTTAGACCGGTCCTCGCAGAGCAAGCACTTGCAACCCCTCCCTGCTTGGTACCGTCCACAGAAAGTTTTACAAGTGTACTCTCTGTACACATTAGCTATTATTATCAATGAAGATATTGAACAGAACTAGACCCAGAATTGAGTACCTGCAAGGCACTATTGTCACCAATGTCCTGTGGGGTGCTCCAGCCACGGCCTGTTTGCATTTTTTTCCTATGCAGCCTTGAGGATCGAGGGCACCAACTAAACCAGCATGTTTTTGTGATAGCTGCCGCCGATCAGTCTAATTGGCGGGTGGCTCCTGCCAAAGCAGCTGGTGGGAGTGGCTTGGGGGAGGGCTGAGAGCAGTGAGAAGAAGGTGGTGGCCTTGGGGTAGGGGAGGAGATGAGGGCCAGGTCTCACGGTGTGGGAGGGGCGGAGTGCGGGCAGAAAAAGCAGAGCAAGGGCACTTGGCCGTGAAGGAATAAAGGTGGCAGTGTGGGGGTGGAGGCCTCAGGGCCAGTGTAGGGGCTGGAACACCCTCAAGGAAAATAATAAAAGTCAGCGTCCTATGCCTGCAGGACCTCACTTGATATGCCCTTCTAGCGTGACTCGTGAACACTGATAACTTTTCTCTCTGGTAACAATTTTCCAACTGTAAATGTATGTTCCCAAATTTGGTCTGTTATGAGCCCAAGGTCCCAATGCATTACACTTACTCAAAAGCCTTACTAAAGTCAAGATATAGAACCCACATCTACCCTCTTCCCCGCCCCATCCACATGGCTTGGTACACTTGTCAAAGAAAGCTATTAAGTTGGTTTCACACAATTTGTTTATAGAATCCATGGCGTGACTGTTACTTATCACCTTATTATGCTGTCTTCTATAGATGTGGGACAATTCTGATTTTCTTAATTATTTGCGCCATTATCGTTTAGGGTAGTGTGAAGTGTAAGCGGACTGGTACTGTAATTCCTCAGGGTTGTCCTTATTGCATCTCCTTTTTATATGTAGATGGGCACTATATCTAGTTGCCCTTTTTCCCAGTGCCGCTGGAATACATCTCCCAGCGTCCAGGACTTTTCAAAGATAATTGCAGTAATGGCTGCAGATATCTTCGCTGTCAGCGACTTGAGTATTCGTAGGATGCATTTCATCAGGCCGCTGGGTCACCTTGGAAGACATCTAACTCTGTCTAAGTAATCGTTTTAACCTTGTTCTATTTCCTATTTTAGACCCTCTGATCCTACCCTTCATTTTCAAACTGGCATTCATCTAAGTTAGATGTCCAATCAATACTGAAGCCTTTTTGTGTGACACAAAACAGAAACAGAAAAATAGCAGGGGGTCCACTAACCACAAAGGAGTGGAATCAAAGTCCTCGCATCCATGAGTCTGCTCCAGCGGATACCGTCGTCTCATTTTTGACACACTACCCTCCGATTCCCCCTACTGCTCTCTTCTCTTTCAGATACCCAGCAGTGGTGGTCCCCCCAACCTTCTCGCTCCTCCCTGTTATCGTGCTAGCATCAACTGATTGGGTGAAATGTAAGTAATTTGATCAGGTATGATGTTGTCTCTATATTTTTTGCAGCATATTTAATCTTACACTCCACATACATCCAATGAATCTGAAATTGGATATTATTGACTTAGAGGTTGTGGTTGAAGATAGATAGCAAGTTGTTGATAGGGTTGTGCTGATAACTATGTTTTAGTTAGGATTAAAGATGAATACGGTGAAATTCCCGCTGGATTTTTTAAACATCTTGGAGGAGTTGAGCTCCAGAAAGATGAATGGTAAAATGGGAGATAAACAATCCAAAGAATTAAAATTACAACCTGAGCAAATGCCCACTCTTTGGTGAGATTACTGGGTCCAATGTTCAGCTACTTTCAATCCTCAAGCAGTAGAGAGTTTGCCCTAAGTGTTGCTTGTACGCCCGTGTGTGGTCCCAGGGGTTTTCAATTTTGGGAAGGCTGGGTGATAGGTGAACTATGCTTTTATTTGGGGGACCTACAAATTTCTGGTTGGTTGAAAGAGATCATGACTCTTAGTGAGCAAACACATAGCTCTTACGTTCAGGTCTAAGAGATGGGTAACTCGGATGTGTCACAGCTGTAAACACAAGGTGGGACACGATTGTAAAGCATAAAGAAGTTAACACATGTTTGCTAAGAGGACCAGTCATAGGGTTTCAAAAACGGCAGGTGGTGTACTCATCCAGTGACACTAAATGCCTCCAATAACAATAACGTGGGTGAAACCAGACAGTTGTGTACTATGCGCTACTCAATATGACACTCACACAGAAAAATGTATGAAAGACAAAAACACCCCATCAATTAGACCCGTAGTTCGTTGAAACCGCTTTTCACAAAAGCGATCACTCCATGTATTTGAATTTCTTAAATCACTCATTCTCTCAAGAGGAACCTGACCTTTGTGCACTAACACTCTTCAGAAACGATGAGCCAAGGAACTTGAATGGTATAACTTTGCAGGGACACTAACAATATAATCAACTGAGTAAAGACACCTGGATTTATGGTTCATTACAACATATCTGTAACCCAACTAACACCTCCTTTGTCCTGTGACTGTCAGAAGGCATTAACTAGCCTAAATGTCAGCTTGAATGGTCTTCTTGCAACTATTGTGTTAGCTCCTCAATGCTTAACAATCTTTGTCCACCTTGTAGTTTAGCTGTGCAGGGCCGGTGTCAAGGATGGTTTTCTGTGCCCTAGGCGGAACTTCCACCTTGTGCCATTCACCCCACCGTTCCCCGAGCCCGCGCCTCGCGCAGGCGCCCCCCCCCACGGCAGCTCCCCCCCTCTGACCTGAGGTGCCCCCCACCCCAGCTCACCCCTGCCCTGCCATGCCTGCCCCCGATGTCTCTCGCCGTGGGCTAGCTTCACTTCTCTCCACCATCTCCAGATCTTGCGTGCGCCTACAACTGATTGGCCAACACCCCGGCAATACCTGGGAGAGCGGGAGAAGTGAAGCAGCCACGGGCTTGTGCTCGGGGAGGACGGGTGGAGGCGTTGGGGCGATGCTGGGGTGAGGAGTTCCCACTGTGTGTCGCCTCCCTCCCTTACTTGCTGCAGGCGACCCTCCCCGCGCTCCCCTGCCCCGCAGCTCCCTACCGGCCTCAAATGCCCTGGCGAGACGACCAGGGCAGCCCGAAGATCCAGGGACCTGCCCGCAGTCGGCTTGCCAAAGAAAATGCCCGCCCCCACAAATTTTCTAGCGACTCGCCTAGGTTGCCTAAAAATGGTTGCACTGGCCCTGTAGCTGCGTGTCACTCTGAGTACATTTACCCAAGAACTGATGAAGAGTCTCTGTGTAAACTCAAAAGCTTGTCCTCTATCCAGCCATAGAGAAGTTATGGTCCTAATAAAAGATATTTAGCCCTTGCCCACCTTGTCTCTCAATGGAGATGAGAACAGATTCAGAGAATGGCAATCAGGCTGGAGGCTTGGTTTTGTAACGATGGCTTCTCTTGACTAAGACCACATTTGGGGAACCACTTCTCCTGATTGTTGCAAGCAGGTTTGCGTTTCATGCGTACCCATTAGTTACAAAGTCCAATTTTATTTGATTCCAAATAGAATAAAACAAACAAGATTTTCTATTATACTTTCAATGGTGTAAATACCTGTTACAATATGTAAGGTCCGTGTTTATCATAGTTAGGGTCTTATTCAGGAGCAACCAAACCACAGATAATGCCAGACTCTAGATTTGTACTTGGAAATCAGACTTGGTCCCTCTAATCAATAGCTCTGAGCAGATAAACATAAAAGAGAAATGCAAATGCCTTTTTATAATGTTTGGCACAGAAATGTTGAATGTAAGTGAGTCAAAATGGACCTGGAGGATAGGGTTTATCCATGGAAACCGAATAGCCGTACTAACTATCTAATGCATTAATCTCTGAACACAGTGTATTTGCATAACCATAGTATTTTAAGGTGTCGTTTGCCAGGGGTGATTAATTAGGAGTTTTCATATGTCTGAAAAACAACCCATACAGCGCTAACTTCAGTCTCTTTCTTGGTTTATCCACCTAGAGCAACAAAACAGAGACACATAGCTTTGTCTTTTGTTGTTATCACGCTTGAGGGAGAAGAGGAGGGGAAAAATCAGCTGTTTGCTCACAAGTGGAATAAGCCAGAAGAAGCAGTTTGTGGGTCTTGGACACGTTTCACTAGCCAGATCCTCAATCAATTGCTGGGTGCAGCAGCTTACGACCAAATTGGGGCCATTGTGGAGCTGATAATCTCTACAGAGAACTAGCTAGTAGCCAAATAAATAATACAAAATAATAGCATCAAAAGCAGCGTGGATAAATCTCGAAGTCCTGTATAGGTCTCATGAGTAGATATGGAAGGTCACTTCGGTATGATTGCTAATTAAGCTTTGTGGGTCCAGATGCCTCAGCTGGTGTAGTCTGTGCGCCATTGGATTATGTTTGGTCCCTTCTTGTAAATGTACAAAAGCTAGTTTTAAACTCGTACTTTACTAACTTGCTGTGTAGCTTCGCATTCACTGAAAGTGGCTTTACTCAACTAAATCAATGATAATCTTTCTAGCTGTCTGAGACTTGCACATTAGTGTTTTATCCGCTAGAATCCACACCCGACTGGGTCAGATTTCTGCAAATGTGCGTCGGCCCCTTGTCAGCGCCTTCATCGCTGCGCTGCGTTCATCACAGGCTGCTGGGCACTTGCATTTGAGGATTGCTCCCAAATTGGAGCAGAACAGCCCACTAGTAATTTATGAGCTATTTCTAACAACTGCAGCTGGGTGCGAGCCTCCAAATCCTAGGTACACAGATTCAAGCCAGCGGGGCTCCGAGCTAGCAACACTTAAAAATAAAAAAAACCCAAAAATAAGCAGTGTGGACACTGTTGGCTCAGCGCTGGGCTTTCACAAGACTAGGCGGCAGTGCAGAGAGAGACAACCTGTAATTAACTTGGTAGAGAAGACTGGGAGAATATAGAATGTTTTCTCCCTGGAAACTCTTAAACCTGTCTTTGAAATTAAAAGCTTAAACAAAAATAAGCATTTAGGGTCTGGCCCTCTCAACGACTGAATAGTTTTGATATAAGCAAATCATCGGGGCAGGATCTGACCTAAACAAATACATTGTGTGTCCGCAGAGCCATAATTATATGTCGTTTAAAATAACTGACTAAAGTCCAAGTTCCACGACTGAGTAGCATGTTCATAGAATCAGAGTAAGATTAGGGTTGGACGAGACCTCAGGAGGTCATCTAGTCCAACCCCCTGCTCAAAGCAGGACCAATCCCCACCTAAATCATCCCAGCCAGTGTTTTGTCAAGCTGGGCCTTAAAAACCTCTAAGGACGGAGATTCCACCATCCCTAGGTAACCCATTCCAGTGCTTCCCCACCCTCCTAGTGAAGTAGTTTTTCCTAATATCCAACCTAAACCTCCCCCACTGCAACTTGAGACCATTGCTCCTTGTTCTGTCATCTGCCACCACTGAGAACAGCCGAGCTCCATCCTCTTTGGAACCTGCCTTGAGGTAGTTGAAGGCTGCTATCAAATCCCCCCTCACTCTTCTCTTCTGCAGATTACATAAATCCAGTTCCCTCAGCCTATCCTCATGTGCCTCATCCCCATAATCAGTTTTGCTGCCCTCTGCTGGACTCCCTCCAATTTGTCCACATCCTTTCTGTAATGGTGGGCCCAACACTGGACGCAATACTCCAGATGTGACCTAACCAGTGCTGAGCAGAGGTGAATAATCACTTCCCTTGATCTGCTGGCAAAGCTCCTACTAATGCAGCCCAATATGCCGCAGGCCTTCTAGGCAACAAAGGGCAACACTGCTGACTCATATCCGGATTCTTGTCCATAGTAATCCCCAGGTCCTTTTCTGCTGCTTAGCCAGTTGGCCCCCAGCCTGTAGCAGTGCATGCGATTTTTCTGTCCTAAGTACAGGACTCTGCACTTGTCCTTGTTGAACCTCATCAGGTTTCTTTTGGCCCAATCCTCCAATTTGTCTAGGTCACTCTGGACCCTATACCTATCCTCCAGCATATCTACCTCTCCCCCATTTTTAGTGTCATCTGCGAACTTGCTGAGGGTGCCATCCATCCTATCCTCCAGATCATTAATGAAGATGTTGAACAAAACTGGCCCCTGGATAGACCCCTGGGGCACTCCGCTTGATACTGGCTGCCAACTAGACATCGAGCCGTTGATCACTACCCATTTGAGCCTGATGATCTAGCCAGCTTTCTATCCACCTTATAGTCCATTCATCCAATCCATACTTCTTTAACTTGCTGGCAAGAATACTGTGGGAGACCGTGACCAAAAGCTTTGCTAAAATCAAGGTATAAATCACATCCACTGCTTTCCCCATTGCCACAGAGCCAGTTATCTCATCATAGAAGGCAATCAGGTTGGTCAGGCATGACTTGCCCTTGGTGAATCCAAGTTGACTGTTCCTGATCACTTTCCTCTCCTCCAAGTGCTTCAAAATGGATTCCTTGAGGACCTGCTCCATGATTTTTGTGGGGATTGAGATGTAGTTCCCCAGATTCTCCTTCCTCCCTTTTTAAAAGATGGGCACTAATATTTTCCTTTTTCCCAGTTGTCTGGGATCTCCCCCGATTGCCATGAGTTTCAAAGATAATGGCCAATAGCTCTGCAATCACATCAGCCAACTCTCTCAGCACCCTTGGATGCATTGCATCCAGCCCCATGGACTTGTGCACGTCCCAGCTTTTCTAAATAGTCCTTAACCCTGTTCTGTCACCACTGAGGGCTGCTCACCTCCTCCTCATACTGTGCTGCCCAGTGTAGAAATCTGGGAGCTGACCTTGTCTGTGAAGACCGAGGCAAAAAAAGCATTGAGTACTTCAGCTTTTCACATCATTTGTCACTAAGGCTGCCTCCCCCATTCAGTAAGGGTCCAGACTTTCCCTTACCTTCTTCTTGCCGTTAACATATGTGTAGAAACCCTTCTTGTTACCTTTCATGTCCCTTGCTAGCTGCACTCCAACTGTGCTTGTGGGACCTTCCTGATTACACCCCTGCATGCTCGAGCAATATTTTTATACTCCTCCCTAGTCATCTGTCCAAGTTTCCACTTCTTGTAAGCTTCTTTTTTGTGTTTAAGCTCACTGAAGATTTCTCTGGTAAGCCAAGCTGGTCGCCTGCCATATTTGCTACTATTTCTGCACATTGGGATGATTTGTTTCCTGAACCCTCAGTAAGGGCTTCTTTAAAATAGTTGTGTGCATCCATGTTCTATGGGAAGATTTTGGCCCTTGAAGACTAATAATTATTTTTAAAATATTGAATATAAGGGGTGGAAATTTCAAAAGAATGTTCCAAGAAAGCCTGTTCCCTAGCACATGACAATTCTTTCCTAGTTCTAAGTTTTCTGGTTACTTCTCTTGATTTTGACTTGCCTGGCATTGTGTGGTTGTTTCAAAGGCAAATGATTTTTAATGTAAGCTTTTAAAATTCCACACTGTAGGGTTTTCTGAAACCCCACAGTGTACTGTGCACCAGTGGCCCCTCCCACTTGTAGGGAGCTTCCAGTGCTCAGGCTTAGCCTCCCCAAATGTAGGAGTCACTTACCGCCCCCACCTCCCGACACAGCTGCCAACTCGATGGGTGCTCCGGGGCTGGAGCACCCGTGGAAAAAACCAGTGGGTGCTCAGCACCCACCGGCAGCTCTGCCAGTCAGCTCCTCCCCTTCCCCCCAGTGCCTCCCACGTGCTGCAATCAGCTGTTCAGTGGCATGCAGGAGGTGCTGGGGTGGGGGGAGTGGAGCAGAGACAGGAAGAGGCGGGGGAGGGGGCAGAATGGGGTGGGAAGAGATGGGGTGGGGTGGGGTGGGGGTGGGACGAGGCAGGGCAGGAGTGGGGATTTGGGGCGGGGGGGGGGAGCCTGGGGCAGAGCAGGGGTCCAGCAACCCAGGGAATTTGGGAAGTCGGCGCCTCCGTCTCCCCCGCTCCTGGCTGACCTAGCTATGCCAACAGGCGCCTGTGGTGTAGATCCAGTGATGAGCTGCTAAAATCTTAACAACCGGTTCTCTATAAAAAGTTCTGATTTAAGGGATGTGCCACAGTATGTATTTATTGTACCAATAGGGTTACCATACGTCCGTATTCTCCCGGGAGGAATTTTTAAAATTTACCACCCAGACAGCGATTTAAGAATCTAAATGCCTGACATCTCTGGGAAAATACGGATGTATGTTAACCTGACCTAAGTTCTTTTTTAAAAAGATGGGCCTGAACTAGAAATGAGCTCCTTTTCACGTGTGTGGGTCCCCGCCACTCCCTGGGGGTGTGCTAGGGTAACCAGATGTCCCAATTTTATAGGGACAGTCTCAATTTTTGGGTCTTTTTCTTATATAGGCTCCTATTACTCCTCACCCCGTCCCAATTTTTCACACTTGCTGTCTGGTCACCTTAGGGTGTGCACATGTGTGGGTCCCAGCTGCTCCCTGCCCCACCTCCTTGAAGCAGGTGTGCAGGGTTAGTGCCCTGAGAACTGCAGGGCACCAGTGGACAGGGGGCTGGCTGCAGACAGGGGCGTGGGGCAGGGCTAGCTGGAGCAGGGAGTGTGACATGGGTGGCTGCAACAGGAGCTGGCTGTGGGCAAGTGGTGCAGACGGGCTGGCTGTGGGCAGGTGGTGCAGACAGGCTGTGGCGGGGAAAGGGGCTGTGGCAGGGGTCGGGGGGGTGGCAGGGGCTGTGGGCAGGGGCTGGCTGTGGACAGGGGCTGCGGGCAGGGGGCAGAGGGGTGGCAGGGGCTGTGGGCAGGGGCTGGCTGCAGGCAGGGGGTGCAATGCGGGGGAGGCAGGGCAGGGGGTGCAGGCAGGGGGTTGCAATGCGGGGGTGGCTGGGCAGGGGGTGCAGGCAGGGGGTGCAATGCGGGGGTGCAAGGGCAGGGGGTGCAGGCAGGGGGCAGGTGACAGGCCCTGGCTGCGGCAGAGGGGTGCAGGCAGGGGGGTGCAGGCAGGGGGTGCAATGCGGGGGTGGCAGGGCAGGGGGTGCAATGGGGGTGGCAGGGCAGGGGGTGCAGGCAGGGGGTGCAATGGGGGGTGGCGGGGCAGGGGGGTGCAGGCAGGGGGTGCAATGCGGGGGTGGCAGGGCAGGGGGTGCAGGCCAGGGGGTGCAATGGGGGGGGCAGGGCAGGGGGTGCAGGCAGGGGGTGCAATGGGGGTGGCACGGCAGGGGGTGCAGGCAGAGGGTGCAATGGGGGTGGCAGGGCAGGGGGTGCAGGCAGGGGGTGCAATGCGGGGGTGGCAGGGCGGGGGGTTGCAATGTGAGGTGGCAGGGCAGGGGGTGCAGGCAGGGGGTGCAATGGGGGGGTGGCTGGGCTGTGGGTGCAGACAGGGGGTGCAATGGGGGGGGTGGCAGGGCAGGGGGTGCAGGCAGGGGGTGCAATGGGGGGGTGGCAGGGCAGGGGGTGCAGGCAGGGGGGTGCAATGCGGGGTGGCAGGGCAGGGGGTGCAGGCAGGGGGTGGCAGGGCAGGGGGTGCAGGCAGGGGGTGCTATGGGGGGTGGCAGGGCAGGGGCTGCAGGCAGGGGGTGCAATGGGGGGGTGGCAGGGCAGGGGGTGCAATGGGGGGTGGGAGGCAGGGGTGCAGGCAGGGGGTGCAATGGGGGTGCAGGCAGGGGGTGCCATGGCGGGGGGGCAGGGCAGGGGGTGCAGGCAGGGGGTGCAATGGGGGGTGGCAGGGCGGGGGGTGCAGGCAGGGGGTGCAATGGGGGGTGGCAGGGCAGGGGCTGCAGGCAGGGGGGGTGCAATGCGGGGTGGCAGGGGCAGGGGGTGCAGACAGGGGGTGCAATGGGGGGGTGGCAGGGCAGGGGCTGCAGGCAGGGGGTGCAATGGGGGGGTGACAGGGCAGGGGGTGCAGGCAGGGGGCAGGGTGACAGGGCCTGGCGGCGGCAGGGGGTGCAGGCAGGGGGAGCGGGGGAGGGGTGCAGACACACACACAGGGGGAGCAGCCCGAGCAGCAGGAGGCAGCCGGGCACCCACCAGGCAGCAGCAGCAGCAGGAGCCCCAGGGCCAGAGGTCCGAGGAGCAGCAGCAGCAACAGGCCAGGAGGCAGCTCACATGCCTCCCGCAGCGCAGCATGGCGCTCCCTGGCGGCCGGGAGGAGGAATTACACCGTTCCCAGCCAGAGCCCATCAAAGCTTCCCTCGCAGGGAAGCCACTTAACAACGGTTCTAAAACCGCTTCTAAATTTAACAAACCGGTTCGTGTGAACCAGTGCGAACCGGCTCCAGCTCACCCCTGTGTAGATCTGCTCTTCCTGTTCTACAAAGAAAAATATGACCAGAGGCCCTGACCCTGCAGACACCGGATCTGCACTGCTGTGCATTGTCCCCTGGACATCAACAGTAATTCCGGTGCCCAGGCTACAGAGACTTAGGCCCCACACTGAGCTTCCTTCTCAAGGTGTTGTCCCGTTGAAGTCGTGGCGCTCAGCGGGGTTACAGTAATCTGCCTGTTAGGCATTGGGGTCAAAGTAATCAATTAGAGGGCTTATGAACGCTGAGCTTGAGAGCCATATGCATTGAAACAAAGCTCGGGATAGGCTTTCATTTACTTATCTATTCTTTCCCTTTGTTTTCAAGGTGAACTCCAAGAAGAAATTAGTAAGTTATGACCTCCTCTGATTGCAATGGTTTGTGTGGAGTTGCATGCTAGGCTGTGTCTACTCTGGCGACTGAACAACAAAACTGTTTTGTCGTTCAGAGGTGTTAACCCTCTTTCCCCCCCGAAAGACAAACGTTTTGCCACAACAAGTGCCAGTGTGAACAGCACATTGTTGGCAGGAGAGAGCGAACGCTGCTCATTGGGGAGTGGAAATATTTTGTCAGCCAAAGAGCTAACCAAACAGCAGCTACGCTGCCCAACTTTTAGCGACAGGTCTTTGCCGACAGTCATGTCGCTAAAAGCTGCGTAGTGTAGACAAAGCCCTAGTGAGCACTGTAGGCTTAATTCACCTGTAGGGATATGGCAGGACACCCCAGGATCTGTGAATACATTTAAAGTCTGGGATTTTCAAAAGCACCTAAGGCAGTTAGGCACTCACTTGCCACTGAATGACAATGAAACTTGGGTCCCTTCAAACCTGGAAAATCCAAGCTCGGATCACAGCACCTAGCAAAATGTTGAGAAGTTGAGTACACCAGGTCCGGGCCTGCCAGGGACTCCATCACACCAGGGAAGCCTGCAGCTTGGGAGATCCAATTGCTTTTTAGTCTAGACATCAAAGGGGCCCACAGAGTAGGATTTCTTCTAGTCTTCTGCCTCATCCACATCATTATTAATTATTGTTATAAAAATGCTGGAATGTGTTGCCCAAGTTGTAATCTTCGGCATAAGGTGTAACAGCTGGGGTGGGGGGGGTTCTTTTCTTTTCTTTTCTTTTTTTGGGGGGGGAGTGTAAATTCACTGAAATATGTTTTTCAGGTCCCTGAAACTATTTGCAAATTTGGGCTGAAATTCACTGAATAATTTCAATGGAAAACACTTAAGAATTCAGAAATGGTAAAATGGTTTGTTTAAAAAATGTGAATTCAAATCAAATTTTACATTTCAAAAGTGTCAATCTGAATTGATATTATGTTTCAAAATAGCAATTCAAATTGATATTCAAAACAGTTTGTTCAACCAAACTGTTTTGTTTTTTTCATGCCTCATTTTGTGAAGGAAAAAACAAACTGAAACAACAAACGTTGGGTGGGGGGGGGGCGATGGTCAGTTTGGCCACTGATCAGAAAAGTCAACAATTCACTGAGTTACACAGCTGCTAACAGCTCTTATTCTGTTAACAAGAAAAATAGAAAAACAAGCCATATCCTCAAATTGTTTAGTAAAGTAAGAGTGGATATTAAGGTCTAGTTTTTCATTCTTTCCACATGTATAACTCCCAGAGTAGTTGTTAGGAGTTTGTAATGCACAAAAAAATGGAAAAAAATTCAGTAACAAGTGAGTAGTAATGCTTTTAAAATAATTTAAGAGCCCGACCCTACACAGGATTACACATGTGAATAATACTCTTCCTGTGCATAAAGATTTGCAAAATTGGGCATATCTAACACATTTCCTGACATGTAAGCATTAGGGGAAACATATACAATGAATACGCGTGAATAATTTTTGTGCTTATAATGAAAACTGTATCTGTAGGCACCTGGACAGGAGCAGGGCATTAATAGCAATTTGTAATCTGTTTTTGCTTTTTTTTTTCTTCTTTCCGTAGGGAAGATTGCAGGCAGAAATGGGTAAGTTAGACTTTTATCCCTCATTTTCCCTTCTGTAAAATAGGTTTCATCTCACATTAAGGATTTTAACTCTGTTCTCCAGCGCCGTCCCCCTCCCTCCCCAAGGTTCACTATGCACTAAGGTCACCAAAAGGCAATGGAAGAAACATGAAAGGGACCAGAAATAAAGTTTCGCAACAGAAACTCTGATTGCTGTTTTTATTGTTCGCTGTAGCATCCAAGTGGATTTATAATAGGCCGGATGCCCCAATTCAGCATAGCACCTAAGCAAGTGTATTAACTTTAGTCTTGTAACACATGCTTGGAAGTGTGTGTTAAGCTTACCAAACTGCTCAAGACAGTTAAGAACCAAAGCAGACTGTGAAGAACTCTTCCAAAAGATCTCACAAAACTTAAGTGATTTGGCAACAAAAGTGGCAAATTGAAATTTAATGTGGATAAATGTAAAGTAATGCACATTGGGAAAAAATAACACCCAAACTATAACATACAATATGATGGGTGGGCTAATTTAGCTACAACGAGTCAAGGAAAAAGAGATCTTGGAGTCATCGTGGACAGATTCTCTGAGGAATAGTCCACAGCAGTGTTGCGGAGGTTTGGGTCAAAAAAAGCAAAAAAACATGGGATGTTTAGGAATCATTAAAAACGGGGATAGAGTAATAAGACTGAGAATATATTATTGCCCTTATATAAATCCAATGGTACGAACCCACATCTCAAAATACCTGAGTACAGATGTGGTCACCTCATCTCAAAAAAGATAATTCCTAGCGCTAGAAGAAGGTTTCAAGAAAAGGGCAACTAAAATGATTAGGGGTTTGGCGAGGGTCCCCCATATGAGGAAAGATTAAAGAGGCTCAAGGACACATTTCAGCTATGGAAAAAGAGGAGACTAAGGGGGGATATGATTAGAGTTTAAAATAAAATCATGAGTGATGTGGAGAAAGTGGATAAGGAAAAGTTATATATTTACATTATTTCCTATAATACAAGGACAAGGGGTTCACCAAATGAAATTAATAGGCAACAGTGTTTAAAAATAAACAAATAAAAGGAAGTTCTTCTTCATGCAGCGCACGAGTCAACCCTGTGGAACTCCCTTACCTGAGGAGGTTGTGAAGGCTAGGGACTATAAACAGGGTTTTAAAGAGAGAACGAAACTGGATAAATTCATAGAGGTTTAAGTCCATTAATGGGCTATTAGCCAGGATGGTAAGGAATGGTGTCTCCCTAGCCTCCTGTTCTGTCAGAGGATGGAGATGGATGGGAGGAGAGAGATCACTTGATCAATTTCTCCCTGGGTTAGGTTCACTCAGCCTCATGGGACACCTGCCATTGGCCACTGTCGGTAGACAGGATACTGGGCCTAGATGGACCTTTGGTCTTGACCCAGTAAACGGCCGTTCTTATGTTCTTATGTAAGATGCTTTTCCTGAATTGGGCCATAATAATGTAAATTGAGTTGTGGCAATACAAGGGACGAGTCTTAAACCCTATTAGATTGGCATTATCAAAAGCACCTGGGACATTGGCCCTAAATTTGCTCTTTAACTCGAAGTCAGTGGTGAAACCTCTCACTAACTTCAGTGGGAACAAGAGCGAGGAAAATAAACTGCCATCAATCTTTATAGTAAAAGCAACAGCACTGATTAAAGACCCCAGAGAATTTGTAGAAATGCAGAACTGGAAGGGACCTCCAAGAGGTTCCTTCTAGTCCTGTCCATTTCCCCCCATCCTGCCTTGGTACAATGTAGGTGGACAGCATACCTAGACCGTCCCTGACCAGTGTTTTTGTCTGACCTGTATCTTAAAAACCCCTCCAGTGATGGAGATTTTCAACACCACTCCCGTAGCTAGAAAAAGCAAATAAATATTGAAGGCTCAAGTCGATAATCAACAAACTATTCGCATTTTAGGATTTGATCCTAGCCTGTCCTTTTGCAACTCTCGATTACCAGTGAAGCCAAGAGGAGATTAGGGTCCTGTGAAGCAGGATTGGCCTGAATCCTTACAAATAATTCAGAAGCGTGTCAACCTTTGAAAGGATTGATCTGTATGTGTAGTGAATCCATAAGGGTAAATGGCAACACGAAAGAAAATGTTAGTACTGATGATCCATTTATACTGGGAATAAATTTAAAAAATGAAAAAAAAAAATCCTTGAAATTTTTATTCACTTTAAAGTTCTTAAAAATAATTTAAAATGAAAATATTAAATGAATGATATAATTTGTATTTGTATTTATTGTTTTTATAATTTTAGTGGAAACAACCTTGACAATATCAGTAAGTTTTATTATTTCCTTCTAATTGAACACATCTAAGTTTTAGGCAGTAAAAGAAAAATCCCAGTGTAATAACAATTGAACCCAGATTAATTGCAAAGACTTAAGAAGCCAATAGTGTAACTTTACGCAATTCCGATTGGATGGGACTACTAACACATGAATAAGTTCTTGCAGGATCAGTGCCTAAATCTGGATGCACTCGGATAAAATATTACAAGCGTCATAATTAATTCTATGTGGATTTCTTTCCTCTCTCTTTTTAGGTGAAACTCCATGAAGAAATTAAGTAAAGTTATATTTCCCCCCAGTCCGACAAAAAGGAGTCTATATATTTGTGGAGGGTGTGTATGGTACTTTCCATTCTACACAATCATTTTATTTTTCTAGTGAATGAACACCTGCAGCTTTAGATTAGACCATTCTGTGGAATGATGTTGATGGTAAAGAAGCAATGTGAGAAAAATGTTTAAGTGACTAGAAGTCAGGGGTACTGACTCAGAATGCTGATACTGAAGAGTTGCAGCAGCACCTGGGCATAGAGAAGTCAGTAAATGGCTCCCTGGCCAGTTCTACACAGACCCCCAGTCCTTAACTGAAAAGTAGAGTAGAGTAGAAGGGTGGAATTTTTCCAAAACCAATTTTATGGTGGGGGGGGGGGGGGGGGAAGGAAATTCAGTGACCATTAAAAATGTTTTTGAGAAATTCATGTTGAATTTTCCCAAATTGTTTGGGTGTAAAGAAAATCCTGAAGAAATTGAAAAACGTTTTGTTTTCCCACATTTTCAAAATGGAAACATTGAGTGTTTTTGAATTCAAAGTGACTTTTTTGTTTTGAAAGATGCCTTTATTTTTTTAAAAAGATGCTTGAAATCAGAACGCAAACCCGAACGAAACAAGACCATTTTCATTTCAGGTCAGACAAAATATTTTTGGTCAAGCTGGAACTAATTTTTTACTGATCTTTTTATTCACTGAGAGTAACTTCAGTAACAAAATCTTTGTGGATTCAACCTGAAATGCACCACCTCCTTATGCCCCGCCAATTATTGTGGAATTGCTGAGATCCTGAAAAACATGTTATTCACCCCAGCTTTTAGATTGACAGCAGCCTATGGGCTATTCTAATCCATACCCACCATGGCTGCAGCTAAATATAAATCCTTGTCCACACAGCCAGAGGTTTAACCAGCAGGCACTGCTTTCTAGCCACAACCGCACCACCTCCTTATTTGTTTTGTTGCAATGGTCCCATTGGCGGTGGGGCTTGCGAGAGAGTGGTTGTGCAGAAGTCAGGCCATGCTAAAGTTCACAAATCTCTGCTAGAGACTTGCCTGTGCTGGAGGGAAGACGTCAGCTGCTTCCTGGCTCTTATTGAAACCCCACTCACATGGACATGAAGGCTCTAGATTGCATGACGAAATGTCCTCCCGTACCTCCAGCCATATCAGCATTAGCCTCCAGAGTGCTATGATATTGTTTATTTTGGAGTAACTGTGGTCCAGTTTGTGCCCTGACCCACTATAGAAAGGAAGGATGTGGACAAATTTGGAGAGAGGTCCAGGCGGGAGGGCAACAAAAAATGATCGAGGAGCTGGGGCCCCACATGATCTATGAGGAGATGCTGAGGGGAACTGGGCCTTTGTTTAGTCTGTAGAAGAGAAGAGTGGAGGTGGATTTGATAGCAGCCATTCAAGTATCCTGAAGCCGGGTTTCCAAAAGGAGGATGGAGCTCGCTCGGCTGTTGTCCAGTGGGTAGCAAGAAGTGTGCTACAACTATTGGTAAGAAGAGAGAGGCAACACATGGAGCCAGAAGGAGGGGAAAGGGTAAAATGGAGAGATGTCCCAGTTTAGAAGAACAGTTAAACGCAATCCATATTAAGGATAAGGAAAAGTAGAAAGGCTAAAAGACTGGAGTTATAGACCCGAATGAATATTACCTGTTCAAGTGGTTGTTAGTGGTTACCATTCTAGGGCCTACTCTTGCAATCTCTGCACACCTCAGACTCCCAGAAGCAGAACAGGTCCCCACTTCTAGAAACAGTTCAAACCTGTAAACCTTAGAATTTTTATTTTCACTTGTAGCCAGAAAATCCACAATATGGACAGAAATGTAATTAACGATTATCTAGACAATATAAAATGGAGAATATAAATCTTTGTTCATTGAAAAAACTCTTACATAGTTTTGTATTTATTTCTGTTTGCTTTATTTTAGGGGCACATCTTGAAAATATTAGTAAGTTCAATTTTTATCCCAATCTAACCTCTCCATTGAAGTTGTACACAGTTAAATTGTTGTTGTTTTTAATTAAAGGAATAATGTCAATTTGAAAATCAAATGCACGAACTTTGGCCGCTATTCAGACGGCACAGCAGGTCAGTCATTTGCAGGATTGGGGTGTTTGTAACAAATCGTTGTCTATAAAATGGTACGTCAGAATAAAAATAGACTTTGATAATAATGTTACGGTCTGTCCTTTCATTCCTTGCACACATGCCACTCCCAGTGCAATCAAAGGGTGATGGGCTGGGAGGAATAGTAATCAAAGTATTCTGAATTTTGATTTTTTCATCATCATCATTTTTATTTCCAATGACCAAAAAGGGGCAGGGAAAATGTCAACCAAATTGTCACATTGCCCTCCCCCCCAAACACAGACTATTTTCTCACCAGCTCTAACAATTAATAATCAGACCTAAAGACACCTTGCGCTGCAAAACTGTAAATCTTAAAAAAAGTATATTGGAGCCCTGAGCCGACACATTCTTAAACTTATGCTTCATTTTCAGCACACAGATGGTCTTGCTGAAGTCAATGGGAGTACTCGCATGCTTAACATTGCGTACGAGCATCACTCTTTATCAAACCCAGTGGTGAATGTGTTACAGGCCTGCCTGCATGCTGCTCTACATACAATATGAGTCTGCTACAGACCCTTGCTAAATCTACAGCAATTTGGTCTTTTTTTTTAGCTCTGGAAGTCCCCACTTAAATCCCTGGTGAATCAGCCAAGATGGCGGCCTTCACACTTGCATATGGTTAACTTTAAGTATGTGATTACTTCCACTGAAATAAATCAAGGCCTATGTACGTGAGCTGAATGACTATAATGAAAAGTGATCTATACATTTCCATATATGCTAAGAGAATTTTTAATTGCCTTTTCCCTTTCTTTTTATTTAAGGTGAACTGAATGAAAAAATTAGTAAGTTATATTTTCTCATTTCTGTGTGGATTGCATCTTCTCATGACATTGTCCATCTACTTTTCTCCCCTGACAGGAACTGCAGGCTGAATTCAAACACAGCACAGGGCCGGCTCCAGATCCCCAGCGCGCCAAGCGCGCACTTGGGACGACGTCCCGCGGGAGGGCGGCAGGCGCGCTCCGGTGGACCTCCCGCAGATGTGCATGCGGAGGGTCCGCTGGTCCCGCGGCTCCGGTCGAGCATCCGCAGGCATACCTGCGGTAGGCCCAACAGAGCCACGGGACCAGTGGACCCTCTGCAGGCACGTCTGGCAGGAGGTCCACCGGAGCCGTGGGACCGGCGACCGCCAGAGCGCCCCCTGCGGCATGCCGCCCTGCTTGGGGCGGCGCAACTCCTAGAGCCGCCCCTGAACACACAACAAATGATTTTGTCACCAAGAAAGATTGTGAGATAGTGATTAAAACTGAGAGTATTGAATAGATATGCTGGTCCACATTCTCAGCCACCTAATGAAACTGTGACACAGACGGTCTGAGTTTTGACAAGCTCTAGTCTGGTGGTATTGTAGTACTTCCTGTGGAATCACAGAAATGTACTGGAACGCTGCGAGTAACAACTCCAAGACACACACGCAGGGCTTGACTTTGTACTAGGGTCCCAGATCAGATACAACAATATAGTAACATACGAGACAACAATTTAACAGGAGATAAAAATACAAGACTATCTGTTGGTAAGGAGTTTGTCTACAGTGATCATCACATTAGCATAAATTCACTGCCTACAACCCCGTCCCACCCGGTGTAGTGGTTGTGTATAGGATGTGGCCTTTAACCCCACCTAGGGCTAGAATAATTGATACTGGAAGATTTCAGAGGTGCCTTATCCATGGTTTGGAAGGGAATCATTCCCCAAGACTGATTAAAAAGTCTTGGCATGAGATGGTTTTGATGAAGGGGTTGGGCTTAATTTAATCTTGGGAGAAAAGCTCTTCCATAACATCTTTATTTCTGATTTTTTAATTATTATTACTATTATTATTATTTAGGTGGACTTCAAAGAGAACTTGGTAAGCGTTTCCCTCCCCCTCCCTTTTTCTGTGTAGATTGCCACGGACTCGCAGGGGCGAAAGAAAATGCAGGCCTGTTATTTACCAGGCTGCACGTGGCAACAGAGTATATTGGTAAGGGATGCAAGGAGAGTGTGGGTTACGATGCAAACTGCAGACACACACACACACACACTAAACTTAATCAATTTAAAAGTTTTATTGGGGATAATTACAAGGGGTAAGGGAGCAGTGGATGATTAGCTAATAGAGTTAATGAAACTTAAAACACACAGTGACTAAAATATCTACTAACAAACAATATTTATAAACAAAGATTCAGCATTTAGTAATAACTGATACTTACAAATACAAACCAACGCATAACGACCGGCAAACGTAGAAGCTCTGTTTGATAAACGTGAGCTGAGAGATCCGCTTCGAGGTGATCAGGCTCGGTTACGGGCATACAAAGGATACACGGGTATTCACAGGATACTCGGGTATACACAGGATTCGTTTTTCTTTCTCCTCTCCCTGCCTTCACATGGCATGCAGGCCATAAAGTACCCACTATGACATCATAGAAGTGTCATAGGGGACGGGGCCCAAAACCTGTTTGTGTTCGTTTCTGATTGGCACAAGCGAAGTTAACACCATGTAGGGGAGCAGGTGCCTTAAAGTCTGGCTTCGCCCCCAAAAGGTGAGGAAATGCATATTGGTTTAGAGTGCGTACAACACTGAATGACAAAAGAAGAGGCCAGGGCAATACCGGTATGGGCAAGTTTTTCAGGATGCAGACAGGAACTCATCTCAACAGTAAGCGTTTCCCTCCCCCTCCCTTTTTCTGTAATGCATCCTTTTTTATTAATCAGATTCATCTTAACAATGAACTTATTCACATGAGTGCTCACCTTCATTTGATTTGCTTGGTTTCAGAATGGAGAAAAGCCCTAGTTTGTCCAAGTAAGTAAAGTTTGTATTTAGCTAATGTCCAAATTTCACTTTCTGGAGAGATCCTTGCTCCCTTTCTTTGTAGAAATAGTTTAAAACAACACAAAACACAAATAGGAAATAATGCAATAGTTTCTCTGGTTGAAATTTGAATGGTGAAGGTGGTTCCCCAAGTGAGCTGTATTGCTGGGGAATCTTCCTTTGGGAACAGGGAGAGGAGTGAATTAATATTTTTCTGGATAATACATGCTCAGGTAGTACTTGAATGGGATGCTGTCCTGATGTTATTCTGTGCACATTCATAGGGGAAGGACAGCCCAGTGGCTAGCGTGTTAGCCTAGAATTCTGAAGGCCTCAGTTCAGATCCCTTCTCCTGTGTGACATTGGGCAAATCACTTAGTTTCTCTTTTGCCAGAAGCTGGGAATGGGTGACAGAGGATGGGTCACTTGATGATTGCCCGTTCTGTTCATTCCCTCTGGGGCACCTGGAGTTGTCAGAAAACAGGATACTGGGTCAAACAATATATGCCATTCAACCCAAAACAAACACATTTTAAAATTTTTGGTTGACCCAAAATTATTATTTTTTATTTATTTTTGGTGTAAACCTAAAACTCAGTTATTTGCACAGTTCTGGGAGAAGAAGCCAAAGATGCACAAAACTTCCCACACCGGTTTCACCTGCTGCTCTATGGGTCTGCTCTTATATACATCCAGTGCTTAATGTGTAATGAAAGAGGTTCCGGGGCTCAAGCGTTTTTCCTACATTCATAATTGATGAAGCAAGCCCAGAGGTACCAGGTCTACAAACTGCCAAGCCTAGAGATGCCGGGGTGCAATGCTGGCATGCCCTGGCACAAATTTAAGCACTGAACACATCCCCTTCCCCACACAGACCTCCTTATTCCTGATGTACGATTTGATAGGAATTTTTATTGTCAGCTATTCTAGTGATCAGGCTATACTGGGAGTTTTGTCTTCAGAGGAAAAGACGACTTTGTCAGTTTTTGTTAAAGTTTGATTCTATAGCAGTTTCCTCTCCTCTGCTGAAAACAGGAGATGATCTTCTCCTTCCTCCTTAGATAATGTCGTGAGGAGACCTGGGTGAAAAATGGATATTTCAGTTCGTTGGCAATTTCAAAAAAATGAAGACAAATTTGTTTTGGGTCAGGCCAGAAACGAAAATTTTTAGAAAGTTTAAATCATATTTTTAACAAAATGTTTTATTTTGAGCATTATACACTTTTTTTTTGCTTTTTTAAAAATAAAAATGAAATGAAAAATTGTTCCCAACCAAAAAAATCAAAATATTTCATTTTTAAAAAGTCAAAACAAAATATTCTGATTTTTTTTGAATATTTTTATTTGTCTTAAACAAATAATTTGGCAAAATTGACATGGATTTGGCAAATGTTTGTGTTGTTGAATCTGCATTTTTCACCAACAAAAGTTTTGGCCTAACAATGTTACCAACTCTAGTTGTGAGAGCGACCCATTGTGTTTTATTCCACTTTAACCACTGTTTGTGCTAAAATCTCTCTCTGCTTCTTCAGACTGTCCTAACGCCCTTTCCTGGTGGCTCACCTCACTCTAGAGAGATGGCCTCTTGGCTGGTAGCCCTTTCTACCTGGCCTTCATTATTCCCCATGGAGCTGAAATTAGGGGTCTATCAAACCATGCTATGGTGTGACCTGACTTTAAATATTAGGAAGGAGGAGCACAGCAGGGGTTCTGTTCATGAAAAAGAAATGGGAATAAAATCTGCTGGGGCTCCCCAGCGTTCCTGGGTCTCTGATCCCCTCTCTGGGGAGAGGCATCTGCAGGAGAGGAAAGATTCTGCATCTCAGACCTGGCTCAGATGGCCTTTCGCTTGTGTTACTGACCTGTTCCTGCTCGGGTTTGTGACTCTGTCCTGCACTCTGCTGAGGGGGGATATGATTGTTCTTTATAAATAGATCAGAGGGATAAATATCAGAGAGGGAGAAGAATTATTTAAGCTTAGTACCAATGTGGAAACAAGAACAAATGGATATAAACTGGACACTAGGAAGTTTAGACTTGAAATTAGATGAAGGTTTCTAACCATCAGAGGAGTGAAGTTCTGGAACAGCCTTCCAAGGGCAGTAGTGGGGGCAAAAGACATATCTGGCTTCAAGGCTAAGCTTGATAAGTTTATGGAGGGGATGGTATGATGGGATCAGGGCCGGCTCCAGAAGGAGGGTTGAGCGCAGCCCCTGGCTAGGGTGACCAGACAGCAAATGTGAAAAATTGGGACGGGGGTGGGGGTAATAGGAGCCTGTATAAGAAAAAGACCCCAAAATCGAGACTGTCGCTATAAAATCAGGACATCTGGTCACCCTACCCCTGGCCCATGTCCTCATCCCCTGGGTCCCCACCAGGGCAGGTGGAGGGTCTGCAGCTCCCCACGGCTGCCCGCATGGCTCTTACCCTGACCCAGATCCAGCTTCCAGCCTGGCCTGGGGACAGGGCCTCAGGGGCCAAAGAATCATAGAATAGAATCATAGAATCTCAGGGTTGGAAGGGACCTCAGGAGGTCATCTAGTCCAACCCCCTGCTCAAAGCAGGACCAAACCCAACTAAATCATCCCAGCCAGGGCTTTGTCAAGCCTGACCTTAAAAACCTCTAAGGAAGGAGATTCCACTACCTCCCTAGGTAACCCATTCCAGTGCTTCACCACCCTACTAGTGAAAAAGTTTTTCCTAATATCCAGCCTAAACCTCCCCCTCTGCAACTTGAGACCATTACTCCTTGTTCTGTCATTTTCTACCACTGAGAACAGTCTAAATCCAAGAGCTGCAACCAGGCCATGGTAAGAGACACCTGGGCAGCTGCTGTGGAGAGCCACAGACCCTCCATCAGCCCTGGATGGGGGGTCATCTGGGGGGCAGGGACATGGGCCAGGGGCTGCTCTCGCCCCGCACCCCACCCCACGGCTCCCCACAGCTGCACAGGTTCCCCGGTCAGGCTCCAGCTTCTGGGCCTTTGGGGGAGGAGAAGGAGCAGGGGGCAAGGCCCGTGGGGAGTGGGAGGGCCAGTCCCTCATTCCTGCACCTCTGGCTCTGCCTTTAGCATCATGATTCTCTCTTTCCACTGCAGCGAATGTGACCCTGGATCCAAACACAGCAAATGCCCAGCTCATCGTGTCTGAGGATCGGAAAAGCGTGAGGCGTGGAATTGCACGGCAGAAGGTGCTGGACAATCCTGAGCGATTCCATTCTTTCTGTTTGCTGGGCTCTGAGAGGTTCAGCTCAGGGAGACATTACTGGGAGGTGGAGGTGGGAGATGGAGGGTTTTGGGCTGTGGGTGTTGCCAGAGAGTCTATGAGGAGGAAGGGAGGGATCAGATTTAACCCTGAGCAGGGGATCTGGGCTGTAGAGTGGTGTGGGGATCAGTACCGGGCTCTCACCTCCCCAGAAACTTCCATGCCCCTGAGTGAGAGACCTAGGAAGATTGGGGTTTATCTGGACTATGAAGCGGAGTGGGTGGCATTTTATGATACTGGTAATGAGACCCTGATCTTTACTTTCATGTCAGCATCTTTCACTGAGGAGACAATCCTTCCCTTCTTCTGGGTGGGGATTGGAGTCCTGCTCAGAGTCTGCCCCTGAGGCCTGGAGATGGGGAGGTAGCAATATCCCACTGGGGTTCACTCTGGTTGTGGACCAGAAATGGACTGAACTAGTTGTTGTCCTGGGGACAGCTCAGATGGTTTAAAACACACTGCTGTGGTTCTAGAGAGGGGGATTGGGGAGACAGAGAAGATGTCATGGGGGGTTGTAGGGAGCATAGGCACCGACTCTGTGGGTGCCGCAGGGCTTGAGCACCCACAGGGAAAAATTAGCGGGTGCTCTGCACCCACCGGAAGCCAAGCTCCCTTCACCCCCCACCCAACTCACCTCCTCCTCCTGCCCTGAGCACGCCACGTCCCCACTCCTCCGCCTACCTCCCAGTGCTTCCCGCCGCCACACAGCTGTAGCAAGCTCTGGGAGGGAGGGGGGAGGAGGCAGGGGCGGGGCGGGGGCGGAGATTTGGGGAAGGAGTTGGACTCGGGGCAGGGGTGGAGTTGGGGTGGGGCCGGGGCCGAGGGGGGTTGAGCACCCACTGGCGCCAGTAGAAGGTGGTGCCTATGGTAGGGAGAGGAGAAGCTGAAGACTGGAAAGGGAACGTGAGGCTTTACTGGGGAGGGAGATGCTGGAAGGAAATGGAGGGTGAAAGACAGGGAAAGGGGGTAAGGAAAGTAGAGAGAGAGGGAATAAAACTGTTCAATATTATGGAAAGTGATTGTGTTTTCTTAACTCAGTCCCTTTGTTCATGAAAAAAACTAGTTTGAGGCCTTAAATTATTCTTGCAGACTTTGGACACTCTCTTCTCTGTGTTCTGATTATTACACTATCCTTGAATTGTTTGGAATTCTCACATTTCCTGACTGTAAATATAGCCTGTATTTGAAAGGCTGTTCTTTCTGCTTGGTATTTTCTTTTCTCTCTCTTTCTTTCAAACTGTTTGTTTTTTAAAGGAGCAGCACCTTTTTTTCCTGCATGAGCTCCGGACTGTGTGCTGGGCATCCCAGGTCTGCAGGCTGATGGGATCTCACCAGTCTGTGCTTGTGGCCCTGTGCCAGTCTACCTAGGGAATACCAGCAGCTCTGCCAGTTCTACTGAGCAGCATAGGCCAGTGTGAGTCTGCCATGCCAGGGTCCTCCTTCTCCTCCTGCTCCATCATACAGTCCATCAGGTACCTTTGGTGGGGCAGAAAAGTCCTCTCAAATGTTCACCAGCACTTCCAGGAAGCTCTGTCCTTTTTCTGATGCAGGAGTGAAAGTGCAAGCGAGAGGATTTCTTCAAAAGGTGCCTTCTCCATGTTGCTGGCTCTGGTAGCTTGGCACACACAGACCAAAATCACTCCTCGGCACTGTGTTGGCGGGCTGTTCAAACTTCCTGTAACAAGAAGGGTGGGCAGAAAAGTTTTGCTACACTGTAACATGCTCAAAGGGCCACAGCGGCCACATTTCAGGCTGGTGTTGGGGAATCTGGGCTAGGGTTGGTTGGACTCAGGTCTACATGCTGCAGTGTGGACACCAGAGCCCCAGATTTGAGCCTAGGTTAGAAATGTTTTAATGTAGGGTTAAGAAGCAGTATAGATGCTCAAGCCCAGGGTTCTCCAACATGGGCCAGCTGACTCCAGACCCAAAAACCTTGGGCTTACATTGCAGTGTAGACAAACCCAGAGTGACATACATGCATATCCTCATTAGAGTTCAGTGACACAACCAGTTCAGGAGAAAAAAAATTCCATGACTATCTTCAAAAATCACACCTGGAAAATGAAAGGGAAATAAACAAGGAAACACTTTGATATGCTTTATTTGCATAAAGACCCTCTGCCCCAGCCAGAGCCCTCATCCCCCCTGCACCCTAATCCTCTGCCCCAGCCCTGAGCCCCCTCCTGCATCATGAATCCCTCATCCTCAGCCCTACAGCCCTCACCCCTGTACTCCCTCCTATCCTCAAACTCTCTCCCCAGAAGGTGCACCCCCTCCCCCTTCTCACACACCCCTTCCCAACCCCAAACTCCATCCCAAAGCCTGCACCCTACACTCACCCCCTGCCCCAGCCCAAAGCCTGCACCCTGCACCCCTCCTGCACCCTAATCCCCAGCCCAGGATCTGCACCCCAGACCTCCCCGCCCCAAACCCCCTCCCAGAGCCTTAGGCAGGTGGGGGCAGAGTTTGGGGGGGTGGAGTTGGGGTGCGGGTTCTGGGCACCACCAACATTTCTACAAACTTGCCACCCGTGGCCCTAGGAGCACAAGCAGCGACAGTGGTGGGGGTGAGTGTGCTGCTGGGGGGAGCAGGAAAGGGGGGCTCCTCCCCCAGAGCTTGCTGCTGCCGGCAGGGAAAGGGCCGAGGGGAGTCGTCCTCTCTGGCCCCTGCCCCAGAGCAACATCCTGCCCCCAAAAATCATCCCCAGCCTTGCCCCACCCCAGAGCCCACCCCCCCAGCCAGAGCTTTCACCCCCCACCGCACCCACCACAAACCCTTCATGTCCGGTCCCAACCAGAGCCCTCCTCCCCCCGCACGCTGCCCCTCTCCCCCAGCCCTGAGCCCCTCCCAGCCCCAGCCAGAGCCCTCACCCTGAGCCCCTCCCACACGCCAAACCCCTCACCTTCAGCCACAGTCCTCACCCCTGCACCCCGTCCCTCTGCACTCCCTCCCTCCGTACCCCTTCCCACCCCCAAACTCTCTCCCAGAGCCTGCCCCCCCATCCCCCTGCCCCAGCCTAGGGCCTGCACCCCAGACCTCCTCCCTCACCCAAACTCCCTCCCAGAGCCGTTGGCAGAGTTTGGGCTGTCATGGTCTACACCCTCACTTGAAACTGGGGGGTTTCAAAGTGAGGACCAGCATGTATTCCCCCACCCTAAAATCCTAGGGTAGGTCTCCTTCGCTGCCACCAGTCAGGTTAAAGTGTCTGACACACTGCCTGTCCCCCAAGCTTCCCCTGGGGAACCCAGATTCAAACCCCTTGAATCTCACCAGAGAGAGAGAGAAACAGCCAGTTCCCCTCCTCCCCCTCTTCCTTCTCTCCAGCCTGCTCCGGAGAGATATACACCGAGTCAAATCCTTGACTCAACACAAAGAGGGACTCACTTCCCCCCTCCCCTTCCCTAGTCCTGGAAAGAGATACCTGATTCAAACTGCTTGAATCAAACCCAGGAGGAACTGTCTCTTCCCCCCTCCCCTTCCCCTGAATTTCCACAAGAGAAGGAATTAACCAAGTCCAAAGAAAAGAAAAGAATTTATTAAGAGAACAAAAAGAAAATACAGAATCTCTATGAGCCTAAGCTGGACACTCATAGGGGATAACCTTATCAATCTCTGGAGAGAATCCCCCTCCCCCTTTCTCAGTAAAAGCAATATCAGCAAACAGGAATAAAGCATTTCCTTTAGCAAACACACAATTGCAAATATAGAAATCAAATCATAAGATTAATTCGCCTTTCTAATTAATACTCACTATTAATTAGTAGAAACTGCTCCAGGAGAACTTGGAGACATGACTGTCCTCTCTTAGATCCAAAAAGAGTTCTCTGAGCAAAACCGGGAACACAGACAAAGGCTTCCCTCCACAGAGATTTGAAATTCCCCTGTCCCTTGATTGGTCCTCTGGTCAGGTGTTTCTCAGGTTACTGAGCTTGTTAACCCTTTCCAGGGAAAAGAGACCTTAACCCTGATCTGTTTATTTATGACATGGGCGGAGCGGGTTCTGGGCACCACCAAAATTTCTACAAACCTGCCCCGCCTCAAGGTTATGACTGATCCAGCCTTTCCCCCTCACAGACTCTCTGTCCACCCCCACAGCCCAGCGTTCCCCATCCCCCACCTCCATCCCCCAGGAATGTCTCCCCAGGGTGAATCCCTCACAGCCCAGCACACAGAGCTCAGTGTCAAATCGCTCAGAGTTGTCGGGCAGATCCTGCCGGGCGTGTCCCCATCTCACATGTTTCCGATCCTCAGACAGGGCGAGCTGGGGATGAGCCGTGTCTGGATCCAGAGTCACAGTCACTGGGGACAGAGAGAATCAGAGCGTTAGGGGCAGAGCTCAGCCCTGGGGGAGGCGGGGACCATTTCTCACACTCCCCAGCAGCCCTGGGACAGGCCTGGATCCCAGGGAGCTGCCTCGGCCCTGGGTGCCTGACACCGAGCAGAGACGTCACTGCAGTTCTCAGCCTGGGCAATGGGACCCACTTTTGTACATTCACATTTGGTGACAGAGGCTGCAGCCCCCTGCTCCTCAGCTGGCTCTAGCTCAGATGGCAGAGGCTGGAGCATAGGGGCCGACTCCGTGGGTGCTCCGAAAAATTGGGCAGCTCCCCGGCCCCCGCCAGCTCACCTCCACCTCCGCTCCGCCTCCTCCCCTGAGCGCACCGCGTGCCCGCTTCCCCCCTAGCTCCCAGCACTTGCACCTGTTTCGCTCGGCCAGGAGGGAGGGGGCAGGAGGGGGAAGGCAGCACGCTCGGGGAAGAGGTGGGGCTGGGACGGGTATTTGGAGAAGGGGTTCAATGGGGCAGGGAGGGGGCTGAGACTTTGGGGAAGGGGTTGGAATGGGGGTGGGGTGAGGGTGGGGAAAGGGTGGAGTCGGGGTGGGGCCCGGGGGCGCGAGCACCCACCGGCACTGGGGGAAGTTGGCGCCTATGGTCTGGAGAGGAAAAGGGTCACAGAGATGAGAGCACCTGGTCTCTGATTTACAACGCCAGCCTGGGGAGCTGCTCCTCTGCCCTGAGTGCCTGGGACCCAGCAGAGATGCCCTGGCAGCTCCTCTCCCCCTGCTGGGACCTGCTGTGAGGGCTGCAGAAACTGCCTCTCTCCCCCCTTCCCTGCTGGGGCTGCTCCTCGGAGGGTGAGAGAGGAGGAACCTGACGTTGTGCAGAGGGGAGTGAGAGGAGGGAGGCACCAGATATAAACCCAGGGGGAAGCTGCACGCTGAGCCCATCAGGGCAGGTTCTCAGCATTTAGTGTTTGTGTTTCTATTTCTTGGGCGGGTGGGGGGTGTCACAGTCGGTGTTGGTTTGGTTTGTGTCTTTACCTACTCGTTTATAAAACTGTCTTCATGCATTTTTTTCCTCTGAAGTGAAAAGCTTAATCCTTTCTCAATAAGCTGGCCAAATGCTTCACTGATACAACTCAGAAGCAAACAGTGAAATACAAGTACAGAGCCAATATTCATAACTTCAAATACAAGAATGATACAACATGCGGCCCACGGAGCTCTTCCCTGCGGCCCGCGGAGCTCCCCAGGGCCGCCCAGAGGGGGGGGCAAAGGGGGCAATTTGCCCCGGGCCCCGGGCTCCGCAGGGGCCCCCAAGAGAAAAGCGGAGGCTCCCGCCTCCGCCCCTCTCCTGGAGCCTCGGCGCATAGAGCGCCGAGTCTCCGTCCGAGCGCCTGAGCCCCGCCCCGATCCGAGCCGCGTGGGGAGGGGGCGGGGCTGGGAGCTCTGGGCTGAGCGCTGCGCTCGGCGTGGAACTCACAGCCCCGCCCCCTCACCACGCGGCTCTGACCGGGACGAAGTTCAGGCCTCGCCGGAGACGCGCTCGGGTAAGGGGGGGGAAGCGGGAGCCGCCGGGGCCGGGCCGGGGCCTGGGTGGGAAGCGGGACCCGCCGGGGCCGGGGCCGGGCCGTGGGGTGGGGGAGGGAAGCGAGACCCGCCGGGGCCGGGCCGGGCCGGGGGGGGGGGGCGGGAAGCGAGACCCGCCGGGGCCGGGCCGGGCCGGGGGGGGGAAGGGAAGCGAGACCCGCCGGGCCGGGCCGGGCCGGGGGGTGGGGGAGGGAAGCGAGACCCGCCGGGGCCGGGCCGGGCCGGGGGGGGGGAAGAAGGGAAGTGAGACCCGCCGGGCCGGGGGGTGGGGGAGGGAAGCGAGACCCGCTGGGGCCGGGCCGGGCCGGGCCGGGTGGGGGGGGGAAGGGAAGCGAGACCCGCCGGGCCGGGCCGGGCCGGGGGGTGTGGGGGAGGGAAGCGGGACCGGCCGGGGCTGGGGTGGGAAGCGGGACCGGCCGGGGTGGGGAAAAGAGGGACCCGCCGCCGCCGAAGCGCAGCCCGGTCTTCGGCGGTGGGGGGCCCCTTCTGTTCCGGGACCCGCCGCCTAAGTGCCCCGCCGCCAAGCCACCAAACAGCTGTTGGTGGCGCTTAGCACTTTCCAGGAGGGAGGGGGGAGGAGCGGGGAGCTGCGCGCTTAGGGGAGGAGGTGGAGAAGAGACAGGGCAGGGGCGGGGCCTCATGGAAGGGGTGGATTGGGGGTGGGGCCAGGGGCAGCAAGGGGGCGTGTCAGTGATGCGGCCCTCGGGCCAATGCACTAGTCCTCATGCGGCCCTCGGGGTCATTTGAGTTTGAGACCCCTGGCATAAGCATAACCAGCAAATGACAACCTTTTCATAGACACCTCACTTCACCATCTTTGTACAAGATTTGTTGCAACTATATGACAGTGGTTGCAATAATGGTCTATATGGTCATAGTTCAATTAGATAAGGTCACACCCCTATCTTCTCTCAATGGACTTGCCTGGGAACGTTCCATCTGGAGTCTAGGTCATGGCTTCTGCTGTGACTAAGCGAAATCAGGCATGGACGTGGGACTTGCCCATGTGACTCTAAACACCATCTTGTTACCTGTCATTTTCCACTCTCTCCACTGAGGGCTTTGTTTGAAACAATGGGGGTTTCCATCCACAAGCTATAAAAGGCCCAGGACACATCTCCATTTGGCCTCTTTCCTGCTCAGACCTCTTGATGATGACCTTATACTAATGGGAGCGTTCTAACCAAAGGACTGAGGACCTTCCAATGATTCAGAAGCAACCAGAGACTTAAAAAGCCAACAGTTTATTCCATCACTGCTACACGCATGATTCAAGAACTTTGCAATTCTTGTATGTATTTGATTCCTTCAACCAATTTTAACTCTCACCTTCCTTCCTTTCCAGAAATAAACCTTTATATTTTAGATACTAATGGGCTGGCAACAGCATGATTACTGGGCTCAGATCTGAGTTGTATATTATTGACCTGGGTATGTGGCTGGTCCTTTAAGATCAGAAGAACCCTTTTGGTTGATGAAATTGGGTTCCAATAACCACTCATCAGTAATTTCGGTGGCGATATAAAGCCTGGAATGACTAAGGAGGCTGCTTTTCTGACTTCTCGTTAGCCAGTGTGGTGAAACAGAAGTTAACTTTTGTTGCTGGTTTGATTTATCTTATGGGAGCAAAATCACCATTTTGGGGGTATGTCTGCCCCATTTCTCAGCACTTTGGCCTGAATTTGGTATTCTCAGTTGTGACCCACTAAGGCACAGTGAGAGATGGCTTTTGCTCCTCTGCCTACTGCTAATGACAGTGAAGCCGCAAGACAAAGTCAACAGCAGAGCCAGAGCCAGAAGCTACATCTTCTATCTTTGCTGTTCTCTTCTTTCCCCGTTTGTGTGTGTTTGCCTTATCTTGCCACCTAGGAAATGGGATTGGACTTTAACAAGAGACACCACAACAATGACAGCTCCAGCCCATCTCAGCTGATCTCTCTGATTTCCCCAGGACAGCTGTTACCTTCTTCAAAACCATCCAAGAGACTGTCACATAAGGAACTTTCCTTCTAAAAACTCTCCCAGCTAAAGAGAAAGGGCACAGGGGATGCTGTTAACGACAAGCCTTACTGACTACTTTACATTTCCATTGCTTTAACTCTGTCTCTTTTTCTCTCTGTGTCTCAGTAACACACTAGCAGGGATGTGAGAGGTGTGTTTGCCATGGGACTAAGAGGGCTGAAGTCTCTCTCTACCAAACCGCAAGCCTTGTTTCACCCGTTCAGTGTTGGACGGTGACAGGGGCACGTTAACACCTTTCACTCTTTCGGGGACCTTGAGCCTGTTTAAATGACCACAGAAGTTCCCGCCCCCTGTGTGAGTGGCACGGGGGACTGAGCGTCTTTTCTCCTTTCTCCCCTCTAGGATGTCAGAAGCCCCATAGACGGGGTGTAGCTCCTCCCCCTGCACACGCCATTAGTCTGGCCACAGGCTGAGACAACACAACTGTCCCAGGGCACAACTGCAACGTGGTGAAGGTGACACGTGGGTCGGAATCTCCTTTGGTTTCTTACAAACCCGGGTTTCTGCATTTCCTACAAAACTAAATCTGTTTTCTAAATCGCTTCTCTGCTCAGGCTGCGTCTACGCCCCTTTGTGTCGGTAGAACGTATGTCGCTCAGGGGTGTGAATGAGCCACCCCCCGAGCGACACAGTTACACTGACCCAAGCGCCGGTGTGGGCAGGGCTATGGTGCTGGGAGAGCTTCTCCTGCCAACATGGCTACGGCTCTCGCTGGGGGTGGGGAGTCTCAGCGGCTACACTCAAGAGCTAACGGTGGGGCCACTGCACCGGTGCCAGCGTGAGCTCCCCAGAGCAGCCACCACCTCAGGGCAGGGACAATGGCCCTGACTGGGGACACAGTACGGGCCTGTCACCTCCAGGGCACTGGGTTCTCTTCTGCCCCCGGCAGGAGTGAACAAACGTCTGTATGACGTGGTGACCATTCACAGACAGGTGAGGAATGAGCTGGTGTGAGGGGAGCTGATCTCAGTCCAGTGGCAGGTGGGCAGATGGCCACAGAGCAATGACCAGCAGGAACACTGGAATCTATTGGCCATCAAAGCATGGAGGCCGAGGAGTGAATTGCCCACTGGACCGAACTCATCCTGTCCCCAGAGCTGGTCTCGGTAAATCGGGGTGAAGCACATTGACGGGACACCTCGGGGAAGCTTGCACAGCCATTGCTGGGGCTGCAGCTATTCTGTGGCTGGATACACAGAGACTCATTCTCCAGTCCCTCAATTCAGCATTTGTCACGGGCAAGAAATTCAGAGTAAAATACGACACTAAAATATGATAATGATTAATGGGGAAAAACCTGTTTCTTTCTAGGTGTGAAACAGGGAAGTTCCAGCAGCTGGAGGACACGTCTCCTGATCTGGAAATCAGTCTTGGTTATTGGTGCCAAGAAAACCGGTGCTCTGAAGGAGACTGAGGAAAATCAAAGGTACCGAGAAGGGAGCTAGGGGGGAAACGTTTCGGACTTCCGGAAGTGACGGGCTCTGACCAATTAGTGGCAATAGATGCTAACATAAAACTGAAACAAATCAGAGTGAACCAATAAATTATCGTTCCTGACTCAGGGGAAAAGGCTGGGTGGGGCCATGTGCCAAGGCAACAGCAAACGGTTCATAATCTGCAGTCATTTGAATGTGATTCATTTTTCCACTAACAAGTTTCTCTGAAGTGGTGAGAAATCCAGGGTCCGGGGAAGGGAGCCGTGGCCCATTCTCCTGTCGGACAGTCCAGTTGTGGCTTAGTCCTGTTTATACATAGAGAAAAGAGTCCAATACAAACAGTTTAATCCAGCGAGAAAGTCAGTCCATTGGCGGATAGAGCCGGGAGCTGGTGGGGGGCAGAGCTGGATTCTACCTCACTGTCTGACCTCTCCCTGTCTCGATCGTTACAGTGTGGAGAGGAACAATGACAGACCCCACAGGCGGGTGCTGGTTTGGTGCTTAACCACACGGCGAAGGACCGAGAGCCCCAAATTCCCCCTGGTGTTTTGGGAGCCAAGTTTGCTGTTTGAATTCTGCAGTTCAGATGATGTCAGGCCTGGGCATTTCTCTGGCCTTAGGGGGTGCTTTGGTCACAGCTCTGATGGCCGAGTGGCGAAGGTGTTGGACTCAAAATTCAAGAGGGTTTCCCTGTGCAGGTTCAAATTCTGCTCACAGCAAGGCCTGTGTTTTAGCCACAGCCCGTCTAAGAGGCCAGGGGTGGCTGAGCCTCCCCCAAATGGCCGCCCATGCAGGGGGGAACACTGGGGATGTGGGGCGAGTCAATCCTCCGTGGGCCCATTGTCATCTTTCGAGTGCTGGACGCGAAGCTCCAGAGAAGTGGGGGCCCAGCCTGCACCCTTTTCCGCTCTGCATCTTAACCCGATGCCCTGCTCTGCCTCCTCCCATCCCCCCTCCGCCTCTTCCCCCAAGGCCTGCGCCCCACCCCCGCTGGGCCTTTTCCCCTGAGCCCCCTCCCTCTCTTTGCCTCTTCCTGCCCCTGCTCCGCCTCCTTCCCCAAGGACCCTCCCCACCCCCCGCTCACCTAAGGCAGGAAAAAGTGATGGGTGCCTGGCCCCATGGCCCCCTGGCAGCCCCCCTTAGGGGAAAGGGGCAGGGAGGAGCAAGCAGCAGGTGAGTGGCGTCTTGGGGGAAGAGTGAGGGGCAGGTAGGGGGTCTGGGGGGAGGGGGCGGAGGGCAGTGAACAGCAAGTGGGCGGGGCCTTTCAGGAAGGTGCTTTAGTCAAAAAGAAGCTATTGTGATACACAGATGGGCTGGGATATGCAGGGAGTCAGATTAGATGCTCTAATGGTCCCTTCTGGTCTTAAGGCTACTAATTTATGAAAAACTAATGTTTTATTGTGTAGCGGCTCCATCCACAGACTGAACAGTCATTGTCAACGAGGCTGGCCAGGGGCAGGACATCAGCTTTGAGGGGAGGGGTGGGTGTGGCAGTGACATCACAAAGGCCTTTTGCAGGAACTCGGCCTATTGGGCAAAGGTGGTGGGGAGGGGGTGACCTCACAGAGAGACCCCGACATCAGCCGGGCAGGACCGAGGTGCAGGGCCAGGCCTGTCTCTGAGACCCCCCCCCCGGCTTTGCTGCCGCAAGTCTCCTTCGCGAGGTCTCTCCTCGAGGGCTGAGAGAGAATTAGGATTCACGGCTGTGAGCATGAGGAGGAACCTCTGTGGAGTTTTCTCCTTTCCTACCACTGACTGTGCCGAAAACAAACTTCCCTTTGACAAGGTAAGAGGCTGAGAGAGGTTTGGAACCTGTTCAGTCTGATCCACCTGGCGCAGGCAGCACTCTAGGCCCAGGAAACACTGGCTTCAGGTGCCAGAAGTTGATTTCCTACCTAGGATTTGATGGTTGGAATCCCTGGGGACATTGGGGTTTGTCCTTTTTGGTTTCCCTTTTCCTCTTTCCTCCCTCCTTTCTCCTCTTCTCTTGCTTCTTTTCTCCCTTTCCCCTGCTTCCCTCCCTCTACCAAGGAGGGGTGTGTGGAGTGCGGGCAGGGGAGGGGGTTGCTCTCATTGCGGGAGGTCCTCACGAAGAGGTGGGGCTGGATCTGAGAGTGATCCCCTCTGATGGTGACCTGGGCCGTCCTTTGGGACATCCGGTCAGACCCCTCAGCCTCCCGCCCCTCAGAGGGGCTCAGGGCTGATTGGCCGAGCAGGGGGCTATCGACAGCGAGGAGACTCCAATGTACAACCAATCCAATGTACGGGATTAATCTGGCTACTTCTCTCCATTAATTGCCTCTTGGCAGGTCATGATTTCCCCTAATGTTCTAGGTCTTGTAAAATACTTGTTGAATAGTTACTATGAACCACTGTTGGTCTGTAGCTCACTTGAGAGCCTGCACCCGGCTCCGCTCTGCCTCTTAACCCGATGGCCTGCGCTGCCTCCTCCCATCCCCCCTCCGCCTCTTCCCCCAAGGCCTGCGCCCCACCCCCGCTGGGCCTTTTCTCCCGAGCCCCCTCCCTCTTCCTGCCCCTGCTCCGCCTCCTTCCCCAGGGACTCCCCGCCCCTCGCTCACCTAAGGCAGGAAAAAGTGATGGGTGCCTGGCCCCATGGCCCCCTGGCAGCCCCCCTTAGGGGAGGAGCAAGCAGGTGAGTGGCGTCTTGGGGGAAGAGTGAGGGGCAGGTAGGGGGTCTGGGGGAGGGGGCGGAGGGAAGTGAACAGCAAGTTGGCGGGGCCTCGGGGGACGAGGATGAGCAGGGGCGGGGCCTCTGTGGCCGGGCCATGGTCTGGGCACCGGTGGCCCCCCAACTTCTAGGGGTCACTCATCTGAAACCCAGGATGAAAGTGACGTGGGCCTGAGTCTTGTTGGGGCTGAGGCTACCTCACACCTTTACCTTCGGGGCTCTACCGGGGCATAAAGCCCCCGGACACGGCCAGAGACAGGGCGAGGGGCCTCAGCACGGGAGAGAGTCAGGCCCAGAGTTAGACGAGGGGGGCAGAGAATATTCTTCATTCTGGTTAGTTACACGTCGCCCTTGCTAGAAATCCTTCCTGTATTTGCTCCAGTTGGCTCCCTGCAGAAGTGAGAGTAAGCTCGGCCGTGCCCGTAGCCCTGGGCCCTTTAAATCACCCCTGGAGACCCCGGCCGCAGCCGCTGCCCCGGGGGCTCCAGCAGCAGGGCTCGGGCGGCGATTTAAAGGGTGCAGGGCTCTGCTGTGGTAGCAGCCGCCAGAGTCCTGGGCCCTTTGAATGGCCCCAAGCTCTGGGGCTCCCAGCAGCCTCCGCAGCTGGTAGCTCTGGCGGTGATTTAAAGGGCCCAGGGCGCCCAGCCGCTTCTACTGCAGTCGGAGCCCTGGGCCCTTTAAATCTCGATTCAGAGGGCCTGGGGCTCTAACAGCCCCGCCTCTTCCACCCGAGGCCCCGCCCTTTCCGGTCCAGGCCCCGCCCCCCGGCTCAGGACTCCCGCATACCGGTAAGTCCTTGAAGTGACTTTCACCCCTGACTCCCTGACTCTGTAGCGCTGCCCCGTCCCCCTGTTTGTTCCTCAGAATTAGCCGGTTCTGTCACTTCCTATCAGCAATCCCGCCATAACACGACAGCCTGAAATCGCAGCTCTCCCCTCCCCTCGCGCTGGACTTGCTGCCAGCTGAACTGGAGAAAACGTGGGGAACGGCTCTGGCAGAGGGTGTGAAAAAGACCCAGGGAAAGGGGGAGTTTCACAGGGATTTCCTCAAGTGAGGAGAAACGTGGGGTCCCAGTTAGTGCCCAGAAACCCCTTCAGGGATCAAACCAAGCAGAGGCCCAGCTCACCCCGCTCGGGGCTCCACGGGGGAGTGAGCAGGGGGCTGCTGTGACACACACAGACTGTGGCTGAGGAGGGGGCTGCCAGGCCTCCCCCCCCCAGTCTGACACTGAGGGAGGAGGGGGGTGTTATATCCTTGGGGGCAGCCGGTTTAGGAAGAAATCACTTGAGGCCAGAGAGCAGACAGCTAACTAAACTGCCATTTTATTTACAGACACAGAGCTCACACAACCGGCTGAAACCGGCTGGGCTATCCCCTAATAATCTAACTCAGTTGCCATAGGAACAAAAACCATGACAACCAAATACACAACATATTCCTCCCCCCCCCTAATAAGAACATCCCTTAAATACAACACACACTAGACTAGAGAAGGAGGGTAGACTGCCTCCATTCCCGGCTAAACCCTGGGGATTATTTTGCCCCATAACCGTGGGTTCACCCTAGCTAAAGATCCAGCCGATGAGGAGGCCTTCTGTCTCTGGGTGGATTACGGTGAACTTCTGGTGTTGTTGCACCCGAAAGTACCATGGGCTCAGGGTCCGCAGCACAAACGGGTGAGGAGGTGGTATCAGCTCGTGCTGGGCAAAGGGGCATCTCAGCCGCCGGCACTAATGGAGAACAGTCAGGAACAGGTGATTCATGATTCGGTGTCTCACCAGAAGAGGTGAAGTCAGACCCGTCAACTGCAGATGTGTCCTGAGGACTGGCATGACCTGGCAACAGCTGATCTACATGTCGCCGCCAGGTAAGATTCTCTGCAGTCCGGACTGTGTAGGAAACAGGTCCTGTTTGAGTGATGACTGTGTCCGGGACCCATTTAGCTCTGGAAGTATAATTCTGAGCCAAAACTGGCTGCCCTGGGCTAAAGGTTCGGTCTTTTAGATATTTTGGTGGACTGTCAGGTTTAATGTTCAGTGTCACAGTGATTCCCTTCATACTTCCCAAATCATCTCCAAAAACAGCAGCATGTTTCCTTAGTATAGGGGTTAGACTGGTTTCTTCTTTAGTCATCCGGTGCACTTCTGCCCAGTTCAGTTGAATCTTTCCATGCCAAGACCTACCCCTTAAGGCTGGGTAGTTACCTCTCACCACAAACAGTGGCAATTTAGCCGCCTGTCCATTGAGCTCCACCTTAACATCAATACTGCCCAACAGGGGCACAGCTTCTCCCGTATACGTCTTCAGAACAGTTTTTGTTGCCTTAAGCGGAAGATGCTGTAGCTTTTCTTTATACACAGTCTCGGAGACCAGCGAGACGGCTGCACCGGTGTCCAGTTCCATGCGTATAGATTTGCCATCCAACAACGGGGTTACCCAGTATTCATGTGAGCCCCCTGCCAAAGACAAAACATGCAGTGGCACTTCCTCTTGCGCTGAGGTGTCACCTTGATCATCCTGGGTCTGCTCTAGGGTATGCAGGGTTCTGACTCTGCACAGTTTTGTGGGTCGGTTCTTGTGACACTTTTTGCACCTTAGGGGATGCACCGATGGATTGTGCCTCCCTTGTAGCCAGTTCCATGGAGGCAGCAATATCAACAGCCTTCTGTAAGGTAAGCTGAGCCTCTGTCAGTAGGCGCTTCCCACAGTATAGCTTCACTGTAGAGGCCACACACTAACCTGTCACGCAGGGCCTCATTTAACATCTCTTTAAATTCACAGTGTTCTGCTAGCTTTTTTAAAATGGCTACAAATTGTACAACGGTTTCATCTTCCTTTTGGTCTCTTTGGTGGAACCTAGATCTTTCAGCAATTACCAGTGGTTTGGGGGAAAAAATGGGACCCCAGGATTTCCACAATGTCACTGTAAGATTTAGTCTCAGGCTTAACAGGGTGTAGTAAGCTGCGTAGCAGGGAGTAGGTTTTAGCCCCTACAACACTTAAGAATATTGGCACCTTCTTCGCTTCTGTAATGTCATTTGCAATAACAAAAAGCTCAAAACGCTCAGTATACACATGCCACTGCTCTATATTCTCATCAAAAGGTTCCAGTGGCCTGGTCAGAGTAGCCATGATTTTTAGTTTCACTTTCACAGTTAGTGTAAACAAGCAGTATTTTTCTTTGTTTGTTCTTTACCTTGACTTCTACTTCCTTCTGTTACTGGAGCAGCACCGGAATCCCATCCATCGTCGCCACTTGTTATATCCTTGGGGGCAGCCGGTTTAGGAAGAAATCACTTGAGGCCAGAGAGCAGACAGCTAACAAAACTACCATTTTATTTACAGACACAGAGAGCTCACTCAGCCGGCCGAAGCTGGCCGAGCTATCCCCTAATAATCTAACTCAGTTGCCATAGGAACAAAAACCATGACAACCAAATACACAACAGGGGGCAGCTGGACAGACCTGCAGTAACCACATGGATTGTGAGGTTTGCTCCACTCCTGTCGTCAGTGGTGCCGATGTTACTCCCTGAGCCTGCTGGGCTCCACCTCGAACTCTCTGCTTCTCTCTCATCCCTGCAGCGACTGTGACCAGGGGTCGGCAGCCTTTGGCTCCGGCCCATCAGGGTTAGCCGCTGGCAGGCCGGGGCGGTTTGTTTACCTGGAGTGTCCGCAGGCACAGAGCCCTGCCGCTCCCAGTGGCCGCAGTTCCCTATTCCCAGTCAATGGGAGCTGCAGGAAGCAGCAGCCAGCACATCCCTCGGCCTATGCTGCTTCCCGCAGCCCCCATTGGCCTGGAACAGTGAACGGCTCCATGCCTGCGGATGCTCCAGGTAAACACACCGTCTCGGCCCGCCAGCGGCTTACCCTGAGCGACCCCTGATTGGGACTCTGGATCCAGACACGGCTCCTCCCCAACTGGGCCTGTCCGAGGATCGGAAAAGTGTCAGATGGGGACACACCTGGCAGAATCGGTCCAACAAGCCCGAGAGATTTGTCTCTAGGCCTGTGTGCTGGGTGATCTGCCGGTCCCGCACCTTCGGCATCCACCGCCGAATTGCCGCCGAAACCGCGGGACTGGCGGAGCTCCCGCAGAAACGCCGCCGAAGGCAGCCTGACTGCCGCCCTCACGGCGACCGCCAGGCCACCCCTCCTCCCCCGCCCCGGCTTGCCGCCCCAGGCACGCGATTGCTGCTCTGATCCCTGGAGCCACCCCTGCATGGGGACAATCAGCTGGTCTTCTGCAGTCTCTGGTGTTCACCTCACTGGGGCCTGGGAAGTCTCCCATCTGTCACTCTAGCAGAACCTCTTCTACCCCCTTATCTCCTGGCCTCTATGAGCTTGGAGGGTCAATTTCTCAGGGGGTCACTCAGGCCATGGTGAAGCCAGGTGCCTGTGGGAGCAAACAGGGCTGGGTCAATGTGTTAGGAGGCCATTGACCCTCCACACAGAGCTGTGGGAAATATAAAAATAAAGACAAAACCTCGCTTCTTAACTCTGCATAAAACAGATTCCAGTTAGGTCACATTTACACTCATGAGCGTATTTCTGGAAAGCGTTATGGGTGCAACGTCGCAGCACTAATGAAATTTAGCCTTCGAAAGGTGTGGTGGGGGAGAATGATGCTCCAGCCTCTCAGAATGTTTGTCGAAGTGGTTAGAGGCTCACCCAGAAAAAGGGTGTTTGAGTTGCAGACTAAATGCACCTTGTCATAGGTCTCACCCCCACTTGGAGCTGTTGGGTTCACAAGATGGGGACCTATGGATGGATCCTTCTAAACTTAAATCCTAGTTTAGATCTACTACGCTGCCACCAGTCAGTTTTCTAAGTGTCTGACACACTGCCTGTTCCCCCAACTTTCCCTGGGGAACACAGATTCAATCTCCCTGAATCTTTACACACAGGAAAGCAGCCCACTTCCCCCCTCCCTCTCTCCTAGCCACTCTGGAGAGATAGACACCGAGTCAAATCCTTGACTCAACACAAAGAGGGACTTAACTCCCCCTCCCCTTCCCTAGTCCTGGAGAGAGATACCTTGATTCAAACTCCTTGAATCAAGCCCAGGAGGAACTCACTCTTCCCCCCTCCCCTTCCCCTGAATTTCCACAAGAGAAGGAATTAACCAAGTCCAAAGAAAAGAAAAGAATTTATTAAAGAAAAAGCAAAGTAACTGTCTCTGTAACCAAGATAGAACAATACACAAAGATTAACCTGTAAACCTGGAGAGAATTCCCCCGCCCCCTTTCCTTCTCAGTAAAAGCAAAGTAACGGCAAACAGGAATAAAGCATTTCCTTCAGCAACACACAATTGCAAATGTAGAAATCAAATTATAAGACTAATCCGCCTTTCTAATTAATACTCACTATTAGATAGTAGAAACTACTCCAGGAGAACTTGGAGACATGACTGGCCTCTCTTAGATTCAAAGAGAGAACTCTAACAAAGAACACAGACAAGGGCTTCCCTCCACAGAGATTTGAAAATCTCTTGTCCCTGATTGGTCCTCTGGTCAGGTGTTCACAGGTACTGCATGTTAATCCTTTACAGGTAGAAAAAAACCTTAACCCTTAACTAACTGTTTATGACACACCTTTTTTTCCTGTGCTCCACCAATGGCACCTTATGATGGGATGCTCTGTTCACCACGGGCTGGTGCTGCCTCCTGACTATCCTGAGGATGAGCTGTGTGTGGCCAATGCCCCTGCTTGTGGTCACACGCTGTATCTCTGCCTGTCACTCTCAGGCTGCAGCCCCTCTCTCACTCCAGAAGCTGCCGCTACCTCTTCGTGGACCTGGCCCTTTGGACAGGGCCCTCTATTGTTTTCCCCTTCTGGGGCAGAGTCCTTCAAACTCTCTCCCATTCGAGAGGGATCCTGTGCCCTGATCCTTTGACTCCTGCCGTTGCCCAGGCAGGCTTCCAGCTCTCTGTCCCTCTCATGCCACTTCCCCAGTGGTGGGAGAGGAACCCAGGCCGGCCGTGTACTCCAGGGGCCAGCCCAGCGACTCTAGAACACACAGCCAAGGCCTGTTCAGTCTCCAGGGTGTGCAGGATTCACAGTGCCTGGAGGGGAGCTGGCTGAATACAGCGCACAGCTGTGTGTGAGGCACAGGTCCTGGGGGTGGCTCCAGATAGTCTGTTGTTCTTCCTAATGAAACTCTTCTGCCCGTCTGAGTGGGCAGCAACAAAGGCCGGGTTCAGTCTGTAGGGGTTCTATTTCAATAACACAATGTAAAACCAGCTCGAGCCCCACCCAGTGACATGGGACAATTACATATCACCCCCCTAAGGGGCAAGACTTCCCCGCTCACAAGCACAGAGTCTGAGTGTAGCAAAATCCTTTTAATAAAGAGGGACACAATGTGGCATCATGTTGGGGAAACACCACAAACAGGATTCATAACACAAACCATGAGCAAAAGACGCACCCCCAAGTAAGTTTGGCAGTGTCCTTTCCCCCTCAGGGTCTAAAAGTCCAGCAACCCAACAGTCTCCCCCAACCGCAGTTTCTGTCCTTGGTCAGTGCAGCCTCCAGAGTTCAGAAGTTCCTCTGCAGAGTTTACCTCCCAGCCTGGGTGGAAGCAGGAGAAGGTATGGGGGCGGGGGAGGGGGTTGTGCATCTTACATGGTCCACTGCTCAGGTTGACAGCTGATTGTCACGCCTCTCCATGGCGTTCTCCTGCAATCTTCACCACCAGCTGCGCCTCTCCATCAGCCACCCTGCTATCCGCTCCTCTCCGCCAGCCACCCTGCTATCCGCTCCTCTCCGCCAGTCAATCTGCTATCCGCTCCTCTCCGCCAGCCAACCTGCTATCTGCTCCTCTCCGCCAGACACCCTGCTATCCGCTACTCTCCGCCAGCCACCCTGCTATCCGCTCCTCTCCGCCAGCCACCCTGCTAACAGCTCCTCTCCGTCACCCACTATGCTATCCGCTCCTCTCCACCAGCCACTGTACTATCAGCTCCTCCCCGTCAAACAATCTGCTATCCGCTCCCCTCCGCCAGCCACCCTGCTATCCGCTCATCTCCGCCAGCCACCCTGCTATCAGCTCCTCTCCGCCAGCCACTATCCTATCCGCTCCGCTCCGCCAGCCACCCTGCTATCCGTTCCTCTCCGACAGCCACCCTGCTATCCGTTCCTCTTTGCCAGCCAACCTGCTATCCGCTCCTCTCCACCAGCCACTCTGCTATCCGCACACCTCCGCCAGCCACCCTGCTATCCGCTCCTCTCCGCCAGCCACCCTGCTATCCGCTCCTCTCCACCAGCCACTCTGCTATCCGCTCCCCTCCGCCAGCCACCCTGCTATCCGCTCCTCTCCGCCAGCCACCCTGCTATCCGCTCCTGTGTCAGCCACCCTGCTATCCGCTCCTCTCTGCCAGACACCCTGCTATCAGCTCCTCTCCGCCAGCCACCCTGCTATCCGCTCCTCTCCGCCAGCCACCCTGCTATCCGCTCCTCTCTGCCAGCCAACCTGCTATCCGCTCCTCTCTGCCAGCCACCCTGCTATCAGCTCCTCTCCGCCAGCCACCCTGCTATCCGCTCCCCTCCACCAGCCACCCTGCTATCCGCTCCTCTCCGCCAGCCAACCTGCTATCTGCTCCTCTCCGCCAGACACCCTGCTATCCGTTCCTCTCCGCCAGCCACCCTGCTATACGTTCCTCTCTGCCAGCCAACCTGCTATCCGCTCCTCTCCACCAGCCACTCTGCTATCCGCACCCCTCCGCCAGCCACCCTGCTATCCGCTCCTCTCCACCAGCCACCCTGCTATCCGCTCCTCTCCACCAGCCACTCAGCTATCCGCTCCCCTCCGCCAGCCACCCTGCTATCCGCTCCTCTCCGCCAGCCACCCTGCTATCCGCTCCTGTGTCAGCCACCCTGCTATCCGCTCCTCTCTGCCAGCCACCCTGCTATCAGCTCCTCTCCGCCAGCCACCCTGCTATCGGCTCCTCTCCGCCAGCCACCCTGCTATCCGCTCCTCTCCGCCAGCCACCCTGCTATCCGCTCCTCTCTGCCAGCCAACCTGCTATCCACTCCTCTCCACCAGCCACTCTGCTATCCGCTCCCCTCCCCCAGCCACCCTGCTATCCGCTCCTCTCCGCCAGCCACCCTGCTATCCGCTCCTGTGTCAGCCACCCTGCTATCCGCTCCTCTCTGCCAGCCACCCTGGTATCAGCTCCTTTCCGCCAGCCACCCTGCTATCGGCTCCTCTCCGCCAGCCACCCTGCTATCCGCTCCTCTCCGCCAGCCACCCTGCTATCCGCTCCTCTCCACCAGCCACTCTCCTATCCGCTCCCCTCCGCCAGCCACCCTGTATCCGCTCCTCTCCGCCAGCCAATCTGCTATCCGCTCCTCTCTGCCAGCCACCCTGCTATCAGCTCCTCTCCGCCAGCCACCCTGCTATCCGCTCCTCTCCGCCAGCCACCCTGCTATCCGCTCCTCTCCGCCAGCCACCCTGCTATCCGCTCCTCTCCGCCAGCCACCCTGCTATCCGCTCCTCTCCACCAGCCACTCTGCTATCCGCTCCCCTCCGCCAGCCACCCTGCTATCCGCTCCTGTCCGTCAGCCACCCTGCTATCCGCTCCTGTGTCATCCACCCTGCTATCCGCTCCTCTCTGCCAGCCACCCTGCTATCAGCTCCTCTCCGCCAGCCACCCTGCTATCGGCTCCTCTCCGCCAGCCACCCTGCTATCCGCTCCTCTCCGCCAGCCACCCTGCTATCCGCTCCTCTCTGCCAGCCAACCTGCTATCAGCTCCTCTCCGCCAGCCACCCTGCTATCGGCTCCTCTCCGCCAGCCACCCTGCTATCCGCTCCCCTCCGCCAGCCACCCTGCTATCCGCTCCTCTCCGCCAGCCACCCTGCTATCCGCTCCTGTGTCAGCCACCCTGCTATCCGCTCCTCTCTGCCAGCCACCCTGGTATCAGCTCCTCTCCGCCAGCCACCCTGCTATCGGCTCCTCTCCGCCAGCCACCCTGCTATCCGCTCATCTCCGCCAGCCACCCTGCTATCAGCTCCTCTCCGCCAGCCACTATGCTATCCGCTCCGCTCCGCCAGCCACCCTGCTATCCGTTCCTCTCCGCCAGCCACCCTGCTATCCGTTCCTCTCTGCCAGCCAACCTGCTATCCGCTCCTCTCCACCAGCCACTCTGCTATCCGCACCCCTCCGCCAGCCACCCTGCTATCCGCTCCTCTCCGACAGCCACCCTGCTATCCGCTCCTCTTCACCAGCCACTCTGCTATCCGCTCCCCTCCGCCAGCCGCCCTGCTATCCGCTCCTCTCTGCCAGCCACCCTGCTATCCGCTCCTGTGTCAGCCACCCTGCTATCCGCTCCTCTCTGCCAGCCACCCTGCTATCAGCTCCTCTCCGCCAGCCACCCTGCTATCGGCTCCTCTCCGCCAGCCACCCTGCTATCCGCTTCTCTCCTCCAGCCACCCTGCTATGCGCTCCTCTGTCAGCCACCCTGCTATCCGCTCCTCTGTGTCAGCCACTCTGCTATCCGCTCCTCTCCTCCAGCCACCCTGCTATTCGCTCCTCTCCTCCAGCCACCCTGCTCTTCGCTCCTCTCCGCAAGCTACCCTGCTATCCGCTCCTCTCCGCCAGCCACTCGGCTATCTGCTCCTCTCCGCCAACCTCTCTGCTATCCGCTCCTCTCCGCAAGCCACTGTGCTATCCGCTCCTCTCCACCAGCCACTCTGCTATCCGCTCCTCTGCGTCAGCCCATCTGCTATCCTCTCAATCTGCGTCAGCCAATCTGCTATCCGCTCAATCTGCGTCAGCCACTCTGATATCCGCTCCTCTCCGCCAGCCACCCTGCTATCCGCTCCTCTTTGTCAGCCACTCTGCTATCAGCTCCTCTCCGCCAGCCACTCTGCTATCCGCTCCTCTCCGCCAGCCACTGTACTATCAGCTCCTCTCCGTCAAACAATCTGCTATCCGCTCCCCTCCGCCAGTCACCCTGCTATCCGCTCATCTCCGCCAGCCACCCTGCTATCAGCTCCTCTCCGCCAGCCACTCTGCTATCCGCTCCTGTGTCAGCCACCGTGCTATCCGCTCCTCTCCGCCAGCCAACCTGCTATCTGCTTCTCTCCGCCAGACACCCTGCTATCCGCTCCTGTGTCAGCCACCCTGCTATCCGCTCCTCTCCGCCAGCCACCCTGCTATCCGTTCCCCTCCGCCAGCCACCCTGCTATCCGCTCCTCTCCGCCAGCCACCCTGCTATCCGCTCATCTCCGCCAGCCACCCTGCTATCAGCTCCTCTCCGCCAGCCACCCTGCTATCCGCTCCTCTCTGCCAGCCAACCTGCTATCCGCTCCTCTCCGCAACCCACCCTGCTATCCGCTCCTCTCCGCCAGCCACCCTGCTATCCGCTCCTGTGTCAGCCACCCTGCTATCCGATCCTCTCTGCCAGCCACCCTGCTATCGGCTCCTCTCCGCCAGCCACCCTGCTATCCGCTCCTCTCCGCCAGCCACCCTGCTATCCGCTCCTCTCCACCAGCCAATCTGCTATCCGCTCCTGTGTCAGCCAATCTGCTATCCGCTCCTCTTTGCCATCCAATCTGCTATCTGCTACTCTCCGCCAGCCACCCTGCAATCCGCTCCCCTCCGCCAGCCACCCTTCTATCTGCTTCTCTCATCAGCAAATCTGCCATCCGCCCCTGTGTCAGCCACACTCCTATCCGCTCCTCTCCGCCATCCAATCTGCTATCCGCTCCTGTGTCAGCCAATCTGCTATCCGCTCCTCTTTGCCAGCCACCCTGCTATCCGGTCCGCTCCGCCAGCCAATCTGCTATCTGCTCCTCCCCACCAGCCACTCTGCTATCCGCTCCTCTCCACCACCCAATCTGCTATCCGCTCCTCTGCGTCAGCCCATCTGCTATCCTCTCAATCTGCGTCAGCCAATCTGCTATCCGCTCAATCTGCGTCAGCCACTCTGATATCCGCTCCTCTCCGCCAGCCACCCTGATATCCGCTCCTGTGTCAGCCAATCTGCTATCCGCTCCTCTTTGCCAGCCACCCTGCTATCCGGTCCGCTCCGCCAGCCAATCTGCTATCTGCTCCTCCCCACCAGCCACTCTGCTATCCGCTCCTCTCCACCACCCAATCTGCTATCCGCTCCTCTGCGTCAGCCCATCTGCTATCCTCTCAATCTGCGTCAGCCAATCTGCTATCCGCTCAATCTGCGTCAGCCACTCTGATATCCGCTCCTCTCCGCCAGCCACCCTGCTATCCGCTCCTCTTTGTCAGCCACTCTGCTATCAGCTCCTCTCCGCCAGCCACTCTGCTATCCGCTCCTCTCCGCCAGCCACTGTACTATCAGCTCCTCCCCGTCAAACAATCTGCTATCCGCTCCCCTCCGCCAGTCACCCTGCTATCCGCTCATCTCCGCCAGCCACCCTGCTATCAGCTCCTCTCCGCCAGCCACTCTGCTATCCGCTCCTGTGTCAGCCACCGTGCTATCCGCTCCTCTCCGCCAGCCAACCTGCTATCTGCTTCTCTCCGCCAGACACCCTGCTATCCGCTCCTGTGTCAGCCACCCTGCTATCCGCTCCTCTCCGCCAGCCACCCTGCTATCCGTTCCCCTCCGCCAGCCACCCTGCTATCCGCTCCTCTCCGCCAGCCACCCTGCTATCCGCTCCTGTGTCAGCCACCCTGCTATCCGATCCTCTCTGCCTGCCACCCTGCTATCCGCACCTCTCCGCAAGCCACCCTGCTATCCGCTCCTCTCCGCCAGCCACCCTGCTATCCGCTCCTCTCTGCCAGCCACCCTGCTATCCGGTCCGCTCCGCCAGCCAATCTGCTATCTGCTCCTCCCCACCAGCCACTCTGCTATCCGCTCCTCTCCACCACCCAATCTGCTATCCGCTCCTGTGTCACCCAATCTGCTATCCACTACTCTTTGCCAGCCAATCTGCTATCCGCTCCTCTCCGCCAACCAATCTGCTATCCGCTCCTCTCCGCCAAACACCCTGCTATCGGCTCCTTTCAGCGAACCACGCTGCTATCCGCTCCACTCCGTCAGCCAATCTGCTATCCTCTCCTCTTTGCCAGCCACCCTGCTATCCTCTCCTCTCCACCAGGTACCCTGCTATCCGAATCTCTCCTCCAACCACCCTGCTATCCGTTCCTTTCTGCCAACCACCCTGCTATCCGCTCCTCTCCACCAGCCAATCTGCTATCCGCTCCTGTGTCACCCAATCTGCTATCCGCCGCTCCCCGCCAGCCAATCTGCTATCCGCTCCTCTCTGCCAGCCATCCTGCTATCCGCTCCTCTCCCCCAGCCAATCTCCTATCCGCTCCTGTGTCAGCCACCCTGCTATCCGCTCCTCTATGCCAGCCACCCTGCTATCCGCTCCTGTCCGCCAGCCTCCCTGTTATCCGCTCCTCTCCGCCAACCACCCTGCTATCCGCTCTCCTCCGCCAGCCAATCTGCTATCCGCTCCTGTGTCAGCCAATCTGCTATCCACTCCTCTCCGCCAGCCATCCTGCTATCCGCTCCTGTGTCATCCAATCTGCTATCCGCTCCTCTCCGCCAGTCAATCTGCTATCTGCTCCTCTCCACCAGGCACCCTGCTATCCGCTCCTCTCCACCAGCCAATCTGCTATCCGCTCCTGTGTCAGCCACCCTGCTACCCGCTGCTCTCCACCAGCCACCCTGCTATCCGCTCCATTCCGCCAGCCAATCTGCTATCCGCTCCTGTGTCACCCAATCTGCTATCCGCTCCTGTGTCACCCAATCTGCTATCCGCTCCTCTTTGCCGGCCTATCTGCTATCCGCTCCTCTCTGCCAGCCACCCTGCTATCCGCTCCTCTCTGCCAACCACCCTGCTATCCGCTCCTCTCTGCCAGCCACCTTGCTATCCGCTCCTCTCCGCCAACCACGCTGCTATCCGCTCCTCTCCGTCAGCCAATCTGCTATCCGCTCCTGTGTCAGCCACCCTGCTATCCGCTCCTCTTTGCCAGCCACCCTGCTATCCTCTCCTCTCCACCAGGCACCCTGCTATCCGAACCTCTCCTCCAACCACCCTGCTATCCGCTCCTTTCTGCCAACCACCCTGCTTTCCGCTCCTCTCCACCAGCCACCCTGCTATCCGCCCCTCTCCGCCAGCCAATCTGCTATCCGCTCCTGTGTCAGCCAATCTGCTATCCGCTCCTCTCCGCCAGCCATCCTGCTATCCGCTCCTGTGTCAGCCAATCTGCTATCGGTTCCTCTCCGCCAACCAACCTGCTATCCGCTCCTCTCTGCCAACCACCCTGCTATCCGCTCCTCTCCGCCAGCCACCTTGCTATCCGCTCCTGTGTCAGCCAATCTGCTATCCGCTCCTCTCTGCAAGCCACCCTGCTATCCGCTCCTCTCCGCCAACCACCCTCCTATCCGCTCCTCTCCGTCAGCCAATCTGCTATCCGCTCCTGTGTCAGCCACCCTGCTATCCGCTCCTCTCCGCCAGCCACCCTGCTATCCGCTCCACTGTGTAAGCTACCCTGCTACCCTCTCCTGTCTGCAAACCACCCTGCTATCCGCTCTTCTGCGTCAGCCACCCTGCTATCCGCTCCTCTCCGCCAGCCACCCTGCAATCCGCTCCTCTTTGCCAGCCACCCTGCTATCCTCTCCTCTCCACCAGGCACCCTGCTATCCGAACCTCTCCTCCAACCACCCTGCTATCCGCTCCTCTCCACCAGCCACCCTTCTATCCGCCCCTCTCCACCAGCCAATCTGCTCTCCGCTCCTGTGTCACCCAATCTGCTATCCGCCCCTCCCCGCCAGCCAATCTGCTATCCGATCCTCTCTGCAAGACATCTTGCTATCCGCTCCTCTCCCCCAGCCAATCTGCTATCCGCTCCTGTGTCAGCCACCCTGCTATCCGCTCCTCTCCGCCAACCACCCTGCTATCCGCTCCTCTCCGCCAACCACCCTGCTATACGCTCCTCTCCGTCAGCCAATCTGCTATCCGCTCCTCTTTGCCAGCCATCCTGCTATCTGCTCCTCTCGCCAGCTACCCTGCTATCCGCTACTCTCCGCCAACCACCCTGTTATCCGCTCCCCTCCGCCAGCCAATCTGCTATCCGCTCCTGTGTCAGCCAATCTGCTATCCGCTCCTCTCCGCCAGCCATCCTGCAATCCGCTCCTGTGTCAGCCACCCTGCTATCCGTTCCTCTCCGCCAACCACCCTGCTATCCGCTCCTCTCTGCCAACCACCCTGCTATCCGCTCCTCTCCGCCAGCCACCCTGCTATCCGCTCCTCTCCACCAGCCAATCTGCTATCCGCTCCTGTGTCAGCCACTCTGCTATCCGCTCCTCACCGTCAGCCACCCTGCTATCCGCTCCTCTCAGCCAACCACCCTGCTATCCGCTCCCCTCTGCCAGCCAATCTGCTATCCGCTCCTGTGTCAGCCAATCTGCTATCTGCTCCTCTCCGCCAGCCACCCTGCTATCCGCTCCTCTCCGCCAGCCACCCTGATATCCGCTCCTCTCCGCCAGCCAATGTGCTATCCGCTCCTGTGTCAGCCAATCTGCTATCCGGTCCTCTTTGCCATCCAATCTGCTATCTGCTACTCTCCGCCAGCCACCCTGCAATCCGCTCCCCTCCGCCAGCCACCCTGCTATCTGCTTCTCTCATCAGCCAATCTGCCATCCGCCCCTGTGTCAGCCACCCTCCTATCCGCTCCTCTCCGCCATCCAATCTGATATCCGCTCCTGTGTCAGCCAATCTGCTATCCGCTCCTGTGTCAGCCAATCTGCTATCAGCTCCTCTTTGCCAGCCACACTGCTATCCGCTCCTCTCCGCAAGCCACCCTGCTATCCGCTCCTCTCCGCCAACCACCCTGCTATCCGCTCCTCTCCGCCAGCCACCCTGCTATCCGGTCCTCTCCAAAAGCCAATCTGCTATCCGCTCCTGTGTCTGCCACCCTTCTATCCGCTCCTCTCTGCCAGCCATCCTGCTATCCGCTCCTGTGTCAGCCAATCTGCTATCCGCTCTTCTCCGTCAGCCACCCTGCTATCCGCTCCTCTCTGCCAACCACCCTGCTGTCCGCTCCTCTCTGCCAACCACCCTGTTATCCGCTCCTCTCCGCCAGCCACCCTGGTATCCGCTCCTCTCCACCAGCCAATGTGCTATCCGCTCCTGTGTCAGCAACCCTGCTATCCGCTCCTCACCATCAGCCACCCTGCTATCCGATCCGCTGTGTCAGCCACCCTGCTATCCGCTCCTCTCCGTCAGCCACCCTGTTATCCGCTCCTCTCTGCCAGCCACCCTGCTATCCGCTCCTCTCTGCCAGCCACCCTGCTATCCGCTCCTCTCCGCCAGCCACTCTGCTATCCGCTCCTCTGCGTCAGCCACTCTGCTATCCGCTCCTCTCCGCCAGCCACTCTGCTATCCGCTCCTCTCCGTCACCCACCCTGCTATCCGCTCCTCTCCGCCACCCACTCTGCTATCCGCTCCTCTCCGCCAGCCACCCTGCTATCCGCTCCTCTGCGTCAGCCACTCTGCTATCCGCTCCTCTGCGTCAGCCACCCTGCTATCCGCTCCTCTCCGTCAGCCACCCTGCTATCCGCTCATCTCCGTCAGCCACTCTGCTATGCGCTCCACTCCGTCAGCCACCCTGCTATCCGTTCCTCTGCGTCAGTCACACTGCTATCCTCTCCTCTGCGTCAGCCACTCTGCTATCCGCTCCTCTGTGTCAGCCACCCTGCTATCCGCACCTCTCCGCCAGCCACCCTGCTATCCAATCCTGTGTCAGCCAATCTGCTATGCGCTCCTCTCCGCCAGCCAATCTGCTATCCGCTCCTCTCCACCAGCCAATCTGCTATCTGCTCCTGTGTCACCCAATCTGCTATCCACTACTCTTTGCCAGCCAATCTGCTATCCGCTCCTCTCCGCCAACCAATCTTTTATCAGCTCCTGTGTCAGCCAATCTACTATCCGCTCCTCTCCGCCAACCACCCTGCTATCCGCTCCTTTCAGCGAACCACGCTGCTATCCGCTCCTCTCCCTCAGCCAATCTGCTATCCGCTCCTGTGTAAGCCACCCTGCTATCCGCTCCTCTCCGCCAGCCACCCTGCTATCCGTGCCTCTCCGCCAGCCACTCTGCTATCCGCTCCTCTCCGTAGGCCACCCTGCTATCCGCTCCTCTTTGCCAGCCACCCTGCTATCCTCTCCTCTCCACCAGGTACCCTGCTATCCGAACCTCTCCTCCAACCACCCTGCTATCCGCTCCTTTCTGCCAACAACCCTGCTATCCGCCCCTCTCCACCAGCCAATCTGCTATCCGCTCCTGTGTCACCCAATCTGCTATCCTCCCCTCCCCGCCAGCCAATCTGCTATCCGCTCCTCTCTGCCAACCATCCTGCGATCCGCTCCTCTCCCCCAGCCAATCTGCTATCCGCTCCTGTGTCAGCCAGCCTGCTATCCGCTCCTCTCCGACAGCCACCCTGCTATCCGCTCCTCTCCGCCAGCCAATCTGCTATCCGCTCCTTTGTCAGCCAATCTGCTATCCGCTCCTCTTTCCCAGCCACCCTGCTATCCGCTCCTCTCCGCCAACCACCCTGCTATCCGCTCCCCTCCGCCAGCCAATCTGCTATCCGCTCCTGTGTCAGCCAATCTGGTATCCGCTCCTCTCCGCCAGCCATCCTCCTATCGGCTCCTGTGTCATCCAATTTGCTATCCGTTCCTCTCCGCCAACCACCCTGCTATCGGCTCCTCTCTGCCAACCACCCTGCTATCCGCTCCTCTCCGCCAGCCACCCTGCTATCCGCTCCTCTCCAGAAGCCAATGTGCTATCCGCTCCTGTGTCAGCCACCCTGCTATCCGCTCCTCACCGTGAGCCACCCTGCTATCCGCTCCTCTCAGTCAGCCACTCTGCTATCCGCTCCTCTCAGTCAGCCACCCTGCTATCCGCTCCTCTGTGTCAGGCACCCTGCTATCCGCTCCTCTCCGTCAGCCACCCTGCTATCCGCTCTTATCCGTCAGCCACCCTGCTATCCGCTTCTCTCTGCAAGCCACCCTGCTATCCGCTCCTCTGTGTTAGCCTCTCTGCTATCCGCCCCTCTCCGCCAGTCACTCTGCTATCCGCTCCTCTCCGCCAGCCACCCTACTATCTGCTCCTCTGTGTCAGCCACCTTGCTATCCTCGCCTCTGTGTCAGCCACTCTGCTATCCGCTCCTCTCCACCAGCCACTCTGCTATCCGCTCCTCTCCGCCAGCCACCCTGCTATCCGCTCCTCTCCGTCATCCACTCTGGTATCCGCTCCTCTGTGTCAGCCAATCTGCTATCCGCTCCTCTTTGCCAGCCACCCTGCTATCCGCTCCTCTCCGTCATCCACTCTGGTATCCGCTCCTCTGTGTCAGCCAATCTGCTATCCGCTCCTCTTTGCCAGCCACCCTGCTATCCGCTCCTCTCCGCCAGCCACCCTTTTATCCGCTCCTCTCCGACAGCCACCCTACTATCCGCTCCTCTGTGTCAGCCACCCTGCTATCCGCTCCTCTGTGTCAGCCACCCTGCTATCCTCCCCTCTGTGTCAGCCACTCTGCTATCCGCTCCTCTCTGCCAGCCACTCTGCTATCCGCTCCTCTCCGTCAGCCACCCTGCTATCCGCTCCTCTCCGCCAGCCACCCTGCTATCCGCTCCTCTCCGTCATCCACTCTGGTATCCGCTCCTCTGTGTCAGCTAATCTGCTATCCGCTCCTCTTTGCCAGCCACCCTGATATCCGCTCCTCTCCGCCAACCACCCTGCTATCCGCTCCCCTCCGCCAGCCACCCTGTTATCCGTTCCTCTCCGCAAACCACCCTGCTATCCGCTCCCCTCCGACAGCCAATCTGCTATCCGCTACTGTGTCAGCCAATCTGCTATCCGCTCCTCTCCGCCAGCCATCCTGCTATCCGCTCCTGTGTCAGCCAATCTGCTATCCGTTCCTCTCCGCCAACCACTCTGCTATCCGCTCCTCTCTGCCAACCACCCTGCTATTCGCTACAATCCGCCAGCCACCCTGCTATCCGCTGCTCTCCACCAGACAATCTGCTATCCACTCCTGTGTCTGCCAACCTGCTATCCGCTCCTCTCCGCCAGCCGCCCTACTATCCGCTCCTCTCTGCCACCCATCCTATTATCAGCTGCTGTGTCATCCACTCTGCTATCCGCTCCTCTCCGCAAGCCACTCTGCTATACGCTCCTCTACGTCAGCCACCCTGCTTTTCGCTCCTCTCCGCCAGCCACCCTGCTATCCGCTCCTCTCCGTCAGCCACCATGCTATCCGCTCTTCTCCGTCAGCCACCCTGCTATCCGCTCCTCTTCGCCAGCCACTCTGCTATCCGCTCCTCTCCGCCAGCCACCCTGCTATCCGCTCCTCTGCGTCAGCCACCCTGCTATCCTCTCCTCTCCGTCAGCCACTCAGCTATCCGCTCCTCTGTGTCAGCCACTCTGCTATCCTCTCCTTTGTGTCAGCCACCGTGCTATCCTCTCCTCTCCGCCAGCCACTCTGCTATCCGCTCCTCTCCGTCAGCCACCATGCTATCCGCTCTTCTCCGTCAGCCACCCTGCTATCCGCTCCTCTTCGCCAGCCACTCTGCTATCCGCTCCTCTCCGCCAGCCACCCTGCTATCCGCTCCTCTGCGTCAGCCACCCTGCTATCCTCTCCTCTCCGTCAGCCACTCAGCTATCCGCTCCTCTCCGCCAGCCACTCTGCTATCCTCTCCTTTGTGTCAGCCACCGTGCTATCCGCTCTTCTCCGTCAGCCACCCTGCTATCCGCTCCTCTCCGCCAGCCACCCTGCTATCCGCTCCTCTCCGTCAGCCACTCTGCTATCCGCTCCTCTGTGTCAGCCACCCTGCTATCCGCTCCTCTGCGTCAGTCACCCTGCTATCCGCTGCTCTCCGCCAGCCACCCTGCTATCCGCTCCTCTCCGCCAGCCACCCTGCTATCCGCTCCTCTTTGCCAGCCACCCTGCTATCCTCTCCTCTCCACCAGGCACCCTGCTATACGATCCTCTCCTCCAACCACCCTGCTATCCGCTCCTTTCTGCCAACCACCCTGCTATCCGCTCCTCTCCACCAGCCACCCTGCTATCAGCCCCTCTCCACCAGCCAATCTGCTATCCGCTCCTTTGTCACCCAACCTGCTATCCGCCCCTCCCCGCCAGCCAATCTGCTATCCGCTACTCTATTCCAGCCATCCTGCTATCCGCTTCTCTCCCCCAGTCAATCTGCTATCCGCTCCTGTGTCAGCCACCCTGCTATCCGCTCCTCTCCGCCAGCCACCCTGCTATCCGCTCCTCTCCGCCAACCACCCTGCTATCCGCTCCCCTCCGCCAGCTAATCCGCTATCCGCTCCTGTGTCAGCCAATCTGCTATCCTCTCCTCTCCGCCAGCCATCCTGCTATCCGCTCCTGTGTCAGCCAATCTGCTATCCGTTCCTCTCCGCCAACCACCCTGCTATCCGCTCCTCTCTGCCAACCACCCTGCTATCCGCTACAATCCGCCAGCCACCCTGCTATCCGCTCCTCTCCACCAGACAATCTGCTATCCGCTCCTGTGTCTGCCACCCTGCTATCCGCTCCTCTCCGCCAGCCGCCCTACTATCCGCTCCTCTCTGCCACCCATCCTGCTATCCGCTGCTGTGTCATCCACTCTGCTATCCGCTCCTCTCCGTCATCCTCTCTGTTATCCGATCCTCTGTGTCAGCCAATCTGCTATCCGCTCCTCTTTGCCAGCCACCCTGCTATCCGCTCCTCTCCGCCAGCCACCCTGTTATCCGTTCCTCTCCGCCAACCACCCTGCTATCCGCTCCCCTCCGACAGCCAATCTGCTATCCGCTACTGTGTCAGCCAATCTGCTATCCGCTCCTCTCCGCCAGCCATCCTGCTATCCGCTCCTGTGTCAGCCAATCTGCTATCCGTTCCTCTCCGCCAACCACTCTGCTATCCGCTCCTCTCTGCCAACCACCCTGCTATCCGCTACAATCCGCCAGCCACCCTGCTATCCGCTGCTCACCACCAGACAATCTGCTATCCACTCCTGTGTCTGCCAACCTGCTATCCGCTCCTCTCCGCCAGCCGCCCTACTATCCGCTCCTCTCTGCCACCCATCCTGCTATCCGCTGCTGTGTCATCCACTCTGCTATCCGCTCCTCTCCACAAGCCACTCTGCTATCCGCTCCTCTACGTCAGCCACCCTGCTATTCGCTCCTCTCCGCCAGCCACCCTGCTATCCGCTCCTCTCCGTCATCAACTCTGGTATCCGCTCCTCTGTGTCAGCCACTCTGCTATCCTCTCCTTTGTGTCAGCCACCGTGCTATCCACTCCTCTCCGCCAGCCACTCTGCTATCCGCTCCTCTCCGTCAGCCACCCTGCTATCCTCTCTTCTCCGTCAGCCACCCTGCTATCCGCTCCTCTTCGCCAGCCACTCTGCTATCCGCTCCTCTCCGCCAGCCACCCTGCTATCCGCTCCTCTGCGTCAGCCACCCTGCTATCCGCTCCTCTCCGTCAGCCACTCAGCTATCCGCTCCTCTCCGCCAGCCTCTCTGCTATCCTCTCCTTTGTGTCAGCCACCGTGCTATCCACTCTTTTCCGTCAGCCACCCTGCTATCCGCTCCTCTCCGCCAGCCACCCTGCTATCCGCTCCTCTCCGTCAGCCACTCTGCTATCCGCTCCTCTGTGTCAGCCACCCTGCTATCCGCTCCTCTGCGTCAATCACCCTGCTATCCGCTGCTCTCCGCAGCCACCCTGCTATCCGCTCCTCTCCGCCAGCCACCCTGCTATCCGCTCCTCTTTGCCAGCCACCCTGCTATCCTCTCCTCTTCACCAGGCACCCTGCTATACGATCCTCTCCTCCAACCACCCTGCTATCCGCTCCTCTCCACCAGCCACCCTTCTATCAGCCCCTCTCCACCAGCCAATCTGCTATCCGCTCCTGTGTCACCCAATCTGCTATCCGCCCCTCCCCGCCAGCCAATCTGCTATCCGCTACTCTATGCCAGCCATCCTGCTATCCGCTACTCTCCCCCAGCCAATCTGCTATCCGCTCCTGTGTCAGCCACCCTGCTATCCGCTCCTCTCCGCCAGCCACCCTGCTATCCGCTCCTCTCCGCCAGCCAATCTGCTATCCGCTCCTGTGTCAGCCAATCTGCTATCCGCTCCTCTTTACAGCCACCCTGCTATCCGCTCCTCTCCGCCAGCCACCCTGTTATCCGCTCCTCTCCGCCAACCACCCTGCTATCCGCTCCCCTCCGCCAGCCAATCTGCTATCCGCTCCTGTGTCAGCCAATCTGCTATCCGCTCCTCTCCGCCAGCCATCCTTCTATCCGCTCCTGTGTCACCCAATCTGCTATCCGTTCCTCTCCGCCAAACACCCTGCTATCCGCTCCTCTCTGCCAACCACCCTGCTATCCGCTACAATCCGCCAGCCACCCTGCTATCCGCTCCTCTCCACCAGACAATCTGCTATCCGCTCCTGTGTCTGCCTCCCTGCTATCCGCTCTTCTCCGCCAGCCGCCCTACTATCCGCTCCTCTCTGCCACCCATCCTGCTATCCGCTGCTGTGTCATCCACTCTGCTATCCGCTCCTCTCCGCCATCCACTCTGCTATGCGCTCCTCTATGTCAGCCACCCTGCTATTCGCTCCTCTCCGCCAGCCACCCTGCTATCCGCTCCTCTCCGTCATCCACTCTGGTATCCGCTCCTCTGTGTCAGCCACTCTGCTATCCTCTCCTTTGTGTCAGCCACCGTGCTATCCGCTTCTCTCCGCCAGCCACTCTGCTATCCGCTCCTCTCTGTCAGCCACCCTGCTATTCGCTCCTCTCCGTCAGCCACCCTGCTATCCGCTCCTCTCCGCCAGCCAATCTGCTATCCGCTCCTCTCCGCCAGCCAATCTGCTATTCGCACCTCTCCGCCAGCCACCCTGCTATCTGCTCCTGTGTCAGCCACCCTGCTATCCGCTCCTCTCCCCCAGCCACCCTGCTATCCGCTCCTCTCCTACAGCCAATGTGTTATCCGCTCCTCTCCGCCAGCCAGTCTGCTATCCGCTCCTCTCCGCCAGCCAATCTGCTATCCGCTCCTATGTCAGCCAATCTTCTATCCGCTCCTCTTTGCCAGCCACCCTGCTATCTGCTCCTCTCCGCCAGCCACCCTGCTATCCTCTCTTCTCCGCCAGCCAATGTGCTGTCCGCTCCTGTGTCAGCCAATCTGCTATCCGCTCCTCTGCGTCAGTCACCCTGCTATCCGCTGCTCTCCGCCAGCCACCCTGCTATCCGCTCCTCTCCGCCAGCCACCCTGCTATCCGCTCCTCTTTGCCAGCCACCCTGCTATCCTCTCCTCTCCACCAGGCACCCTGCTCTACGATCCTCTCCTCCAACCACCCTGCTATCCGCTCCTTTCTGCCAACCACCCTGCTATCCGCTCCTCTCCACCAGCCACCCTTCTATCAGCCCCTCTCCACCAGCCAATCTGCTATCCGCTCCTCTCAGTCAGCCACCCTGCTATCCGCTCCTCATTGTCAGGCACCCTGGTATACGCTCCTCTGCGTCAGCCACTCTGCTATCCGCTCCGCTGTGTCAGCCACCCTGCTATCCGCTCCTCTCCGCCAGCCACCCTGCTATCCGCTCTTCTCCGTTATCCACCCTGCTATCCGCTCCTCTCTGCCAGCCACCCTGCTATCCGCTCCTCTGTGTCACCCTCTCTGCTATCCGCTCCTCTCCGCCAGCCACTCTGCTATCCGCTCCTCTCCGCCATCCACCCTGCTATCCGCTCCTCTCCGCCAGCCACCCTGCTATCCGCTCCTCTCCGTCATCCACTCTGGTATCCTCTCCTCTTTGTCAGCCACTCTGCTATCCTCTCCTCTGTGTCAGCCACCCTACTGTCCGCTTCTCTCCGCCAGCCACTCTGCTATCCGCTCCTCTGCGTCAGCCACTCTGCTATCCGCTCCTCTCCGCTAGCCACTCTGCTATCCGCTCCTCTCCATCAGCCACCCTGCTATCCGCTCCTCTCCGCCAGCCACTCTGCTATCCGCTCCTCTCCGCCAGCCACCCTGCTATTCGCTCCTCTGCGTCAGCCTCTCTGATATCCGCTCCTCTCCGTCAGTCACTCTGCTATCCGCTCCTCTGTGTCAGCCAACCTGCTATCCGCTCCTCTCCGCTAGCCACTCTTCTATCCGCTCCTCTCCGCCAGCCACCCTGCTATCCGCTCCTCTCAACGGACCAATCTGCTATCCGCTCCTCTCCACTAGCCACCCTGCTATCCGCTCCTCTGTGTCAGCCACCCTGCTATCCGCTCCTCTTTGCCAGCCAATCTGCTATCCGCTCCTGTGTCAGCCAATCTTCTATCCGCTCCTCTTTGCCAGCCACCCTGCTATCCGCTCCTCTCCGCCAGCCACCCTGCTATCCTCTCCTCTCCGCCAGCCAATGTGCTATCCGCTCCTGTGTCAGCCAATCTGCTATCCGCTCCTGTGTAACCCAATCTGCTATCCGCTCCTCTTTGCCATCCAATCTGCTATCTGCTACTCTCCACCAGCCACCCTTCAATCCGCTCCTCTCCGCCAGCCACCCTGCTATTTCCTTCTCTCCTCAGCCAATCTGCCATCCGCGCCTGTGTCAGCCACCCTGCTATCCGCTCCTCTCCGCCAGCCAATCTTCTATCCGCTCCTCTCCGCCAGCCAATCTGCTATCCGCTCCTGTGTCAGCCAGTCTGCTATCCGCTCCTTTGTCAGCCAATCTGCTATCCGCTCCTCTCCGCCAGCCACCATGCTATCCGCTCCTCTGCGCCAACCACCCTGCTATCCGCTCCTCTCCGCCAGCCACCCTGCTATCCGCTCCTCTCCACCAGCCAATCTGCTATCCGCTCCTGTGTCAGCCAACCTGCTATCCGCTCCTCACCGTCAGCCACCCTGCTATCCGCTTCTCTCATTCAGCCACTCTGCTATTCGCTCCTCTCAGTCAGCCACCCTGCTATCCGCTCCTCTGTGTCAGGCACCCTGGTATACGCTCCTCTGCGTCAGCCACTGTGCTATCCGCTCCGCTGTGTCAGCCACCCTGCTATCCGCTCCTCTCCGCCAGCCACCCTGCTATCCGCTCTTCTCCGTTATCCACCCTGCTATCCGCTCCTCTCTGCCAGCCACCCTGCTATCCGCTCCTCTGTGTCAGCCTCTCTGCTATCCGCTCCTCTCCGCCAGCCACTCTGCTATCCGCTCCTCTCCGCCATCCACCCTGCTATCCGCTCCTCTCCGCCAGCCACCCTGCTATCCGCTCCTCTCCGTCATCCACTCTGGTATCCTCTCCTCTTTGTCAGCCACTCTGCTATCCTCTCCTCTGTGTCAGCCACCCTACTGTCCGCTCCTCTCCGCCAGCCACTCTGCTATCCGCTCCTCTGCGTCAGCCACTCTGCTATCCGCTCCTCTCCGCTAGCCACTCTGCTATCCGCTCCTCTCCATCAGCCACCCTGCTATCCGCTCCTCTCCGCCAGCCACTCTGCTATCCGCTCCTCTCCGCCAGCCACCCTGCTATTCGCTCCTCTGCGTCAGCCTCTCTGATATCCGCTCCTCTCCGTCAGTCACTCTGCTATCCGCTCCTCTGTGTCAGCCAACCTGCTATCCGCTCCTCTCCGCTAGCCACTCTTCTATCCGCTCCTCTCCGCCAGCCACCCTGCTTTCCGCTCCTCTCAACGGACCAATCTGCTATCCGCTCCTCTCCACTAGCCACCCTGCTATCCGCTCCTCTGTTTCAGCCACCCTGCTATCCGCTCCTCTTTGCCAGCCAATCTGCTATCCGCTCCTGTGTCAGCCAATCTGCTATCCGCTCCTCTTTGCCAGCCACCCTGCTATCCGCTCCTCTCCGCCAGCCACCTTGCTATCCGCTCCTCTCCGACAACCACCCTGCTATCCGCTCCCCTCCGCCAGCCATCCTGCTATCTGCTCCTGTGTCAGCCAATCTGCTATCCATTCCTCTCCACCAACCACCCTGCTATCCGCTACTCTCCACCAGCCAATCTGCTATCCGCTCCTGTGTCAGCCACCCTGCTATCCGCTCCTCTCTGCCAGCCACCCTGCTATCCGCTCCTCTCCGCCAGGCAATCTGCTATCCGCTCCTGTGTCAGCCAATCTGCTATTCGCTCCTCTTTGCCAGCCACCCTGCTATCCGCTCCTCTCTGCCAACCTCCCTGCTATCCGCTCCTCTCCGCCAACCACCCTGCTATCCGCTCCTGTGTCAGCCAATCTGCTATCCGCTCCTCTCAGTCAGCCAATCTGCTATCCGCTCCTCTCCGCCAGCCACCCTGCTATCCGCTCCTCTCCGCCAGCCACCCTGCTATACGCTCCTCTCCACCAGCCAATCTGCTATCCGCTCCTGTGTCAGCCACCCTGCTATCCGCTCCTCTCCGCCAGCCAATCTGATATCCGCTCCTCTTTGCCAGCCACCCTGCTATCTGCTCCTCTCCGCCAGCCACCCTTCCTTCCGCTCCTCTCCGCCAGCCAATGTGCTATCCGCTCCTGTGTCAGCCAATCTGCTATCCGCTCCTGTGTAACCCAATCTGCTATCCGTTCCTCTTTGCCATTCAATCTGCTATCTGCTACTCTCTGCCAGCCACCCTGCAATCCGCTCCTCTCCGCCAGCCACCCTGCTATCCGCTTCTCTCCTCAGCCAATCTGCCATCCGCCCCTGTGTCAGCCACCCTGCTCTCCGCTCCTCTCCGCCAGCCAATCTGCTATCCGCTCGTCTCCGCCAGCCAATCTGCTATCCGCTCGTCTCCGCCAGCCAATCTGCTATCCGCTCCTGTGTCAGCCAATCTGCTATCCGCTCCTCTCTGCCAGCCACCCTGCTATCCCCTCCTCTCCACCAACTACCCTGCTATTCGATTCTCTCCACCAGCCAATCTGCTATCCGCTCCTCTCCGCAAGCCACCCTGCTATCCGCTCCTCTCCGCTAGCCACCCTGCTATCCGCTCCTCTCCGCCAGCCACCCTGCTATCCGCTCCTCTCCGCCAGCCAATCTGCTATCCGATCCTCTCCGCCAACCACCCTGCTGCTATCCGCTCCTCTCCGCCAGCCACCCTGCTATCCGCTCCTCTCCGCAAGCCACCCTGCTATCCGCTCCTCTCCGCCAGCCAATGTGCTATCTGCTCCTCTCCGTCAGCCAATCTGCTATCCGCTCCTGTGTCACCCAATCTGCTATCCGCTCCTGTGTCACCCAATCTGCTATCCTCTCCTCTTTGCCAGCCAATCTGCTATCTGCTCCTCTCCGCCAGCCACCCTGCAATCCGCTCCTCTCTACCAGCCACCCTGCTATCCGCTCCTGTGTCAATCAATCTGCTATCCGCTCCAGTGTCAGCCAATCTTCTATCCACTCCTCTCCGCCAGCCAATCTGCTATCCGCTCCTGTATCAGCCACCCTGCTATCCGCTCATCTCCGCCAGCCAATCTGCTATCCGCTCCTGTGTCAGCCAATCTGCTATCTGCTCCTCTTTGCCAGCCACCCTGCTATCCGCTCCTCTCCACCAGCCACCCTGCTATCCGCTCCTCTCCACCAGCCAATCTGCTATCCGCTCCTGTGTCAGCCAATCTGCTATACGCTCCTCTTCGCCAGCCACCCTGCTATCCGCTCCTCTCCTCCAGCCAATCTGCTATCCGCTCCTGTGTCAGCCAATCTGCTATACAAGACGGTTACTCACCATAGTAACTGTTGTTCTTCGAGATGTGTTGCTCCTATCCATTCCAGTCAGGTGTGCGCGCCGCGCGTGCACGGCTCTTCGGAACTTTTTTACCCTAGCAACTCCGGCGTGTCGGCTGGCACCCCCTGGAGTGGCGCCGCTATGGCGCCTGTTATATACCCCAGCCGGCCCGTCCGCTCTCAGTTCCTTCTTGCCGGCTACTCCGACAGTGGGGAAGGAGGGCGCGTCTGGAATGGATAGGAGCAACACATCTCGAAGAACAACATTTTCTGTTGTGAGTAACCATCTTTTCTTCTTTGAGTGATTGCTCCTATGCATTCCAGTCAGGTGATTCCCAAGCCTTACCTAGGCGTTGGGGTCGGAGAGAGACGTGGCAGAGTGTAATACCGCAGAGTCGAAGGCTGCGTCGTCTCGTGACTGCTGCACCAACGCGTAGTGGGAGGCAAAGGTGTGGACCGAAGACCAGGTGGCCGCTTGACAGATGTCCTGGATGGGGACATGGGCCAGGAAGGCGGCCGACGAGGCGTGCGCTCTTGTCGAATGAGCGGTGAGGCGGCATGGTGGCACGCGAGCCAACTCGTAGCAGGTCCGGATACATACTGTGACCCATGAGGAAATCCGTTGGCAGGAGATCGGCTCGCCTTTCATGCGGTCAGCAACCGCTATGAACAGCTGGGTCGAATGCCGGAAGGGCTTCGTCCGCGCGATGTAAAAAGTGAGCGCCCTGCGGACGTCCAGGGTGTGAAGCTGCTGCTCCCTAGGCGAGGAATGCGGCTTCGGGAAGAAGACTGGGAGGAAGATCTCCCGGTTGAGGTGGAAGGCCGATACCACCTTGGGGAGGAAGGCCGGATGCGGTCGAAGCTGTACCTTGTCTCCGTGTAAGACGGTGTATGGTGGACTCACTGTTAGAGCACGGAGCTCAGAGACTCGTCTTGCCGATGTAATGGCGACGAGAAAGGCTGTCTTCCAGGAGAGGTAGAGCAGGGAGCACGTGGCCAAGGGCTCGAAGGGGGGACCCATCAGCTTGGCCAGGACGAGGTTCAAATCCCAGGTCAGAGCAGGACGCCGCACTGGTGGGTAGAAACGGTCCAGGCCTTTAAGGAAGCAGGAAACCATCTGGTTGGAGAAGATGGATCGACCTTCCACAGACGGACGAAAGGCGGACACTGCTGCCAGGTGAACTGTTAGGGAGGAGACCGCAAGACCTTGCTCCTTAAGGTACCAGAGGTAGTCCAGGACGGTCAGGACAGGTACTACAAAGGGATTGAGGCCCCGCTGGTCACACCAGAGCGCGAACCGCTTCCATTTCACCAGATAGGTGGAGCGAGTGGAAGGCTTCCTGCTTTCTAGGAGGACTTGCTGTACCGCCGCTGAATAGCCCCTCTCTGCGTGGGTCAACCACTCAGGTACCAAGCTGTAAGATGAAGGGACTGGAGGCTCGGATGGTGGAGCCTTCCGAAGTTCTGAGTAATGAGGTCCGGCCACAACGGGAGGGGGATGGGATCCCGAACAGAGAGCTCGAGCAGCAGGGAGTACCAATGCTGCCTCGGCCAGGCCGGGGCTACGAGGATGACGGTGGCTCTGTCCCTCCGAAGCTTTTGTAAAACTCGATGGACGAGCGGGAACGGACGGAAGGCATAGAGGAGGTGATCCTTCCAGGAATACAGGAAGGCGTCCGACAGGGAGCCCGGCGCGTGACCCCAGAACGAGCAGAACAGGTGGCACTTCCTGTTTGCCTTGGAGGCGAATAGGTCTATCCGGGGAAACCCCCACCTGCGGAAGATTGTGTGCACCACGTCGGGACGGAGAGACCACTCGTGGGAGAAGAAAGACCTGCTGAGATGGTCGGCCAGAGTGTTCTGTACTCCCGGAAGAAAGGACGCTTCTAGGTGAATAGAGTGGGCCACGCAGAAGTCCCACAGGAGCATCGCTTCCTTGCAGAGGAGGGAGGAGCGGGCTCCGCCCTGCTTGTTCACGTAGAACATTGCTGTTGTATTGTCCGTGAACACTGTCACACAGCGGCCTTGCAGGTGGGTGCAGAAGGTGAGACACGCCAGACGGATCGCTCGCAGCTCGCGGACATTGATATGTCCCTGGGTGTGAAGGTCGCCCAGGTGAGCTCCCCAACCGAGCGCTGAGGCATCTGTGGTCAGAGTGGCGGACGGGTGAGGAGGATGGAACGGGACTCCCGCACAGACAATCTCCGGGTCGAGCCACCAGGTGAGGGACTCGAGAGTTGGCCTGGAGACTGTGACCACCATATCGATGGGATCTCGATGCGGCCGGTACACCGACGTGAGCCAAGTCTGGAATGGGCGGAGATGAAGCCGCGCGTACGCGGTGACGTAGGTGCATGATGCCATGTGGCCCAGGAGGCGGAGGCAGGAGCGCACCATCGTGGTTGGGAAGGAGACAAGGTCCCGGATGAGGGAGACCATCGTCTGGTGTCGAGATCGAGGTAGGCAAGCCCGGGCTAGCGAGGAGTCGAGGACCGCCCCAATGAACTCTACCCGCTGCGTCGGGGTCAAGGTGGACTTCTCGGCGTTGATGAGAAGACTGAGTTGTCGGAAGAGGTACAGTATGCCCGTCAACTGGCCCCTCACCAGTTGTTGAGACTGTCCGTGAACTAGCCAGTCGTCGAGATACGGGTAGACATGTATCCGACGACGGCGGAGGGCTGCGGCCACCACCGCCATGCATTTGGTAAATACCCTCGGCGCGGTGGAGAGCCCGAATGGCAACACGGCGAACTGGTAGTGTGTGTTGTTGACCACAAACCGGAGGTAACGTCGATGGGGAGGATAAATCGCGACATGGAAGTAGGCGTCCTTCATGTCGAGGGCGGCGAACCAGTCTCCCGGATCCAGAGAGGGAATGATGGTCCCCAAGGTGACCATGCGAAACTTGGGCTTGAGCAGGTACTTGTTCAGCTCGCGAAGGTCCAGGATAGGACGTAGCCCCCCTTTCGCTTTGGGGATGAGAAAATAACGGGAGTAGAATCCCCTGCCCCACCTGTCTTGAGGCACTGCTTCTATGGCACCCACGCTCAACAGAGTCTGAACCTCTTGTAAGAGGACTTGCTCGTGAGAGGGGTCCCTGAAGAGGGACAGGGAGGGTGGGTGGGAAGGTGGGGGCGAGACAAATTGAAGGCGGTATCCCGACTGGACTGTTTGGAGCACCCAGTTGTCTGTTGTTAATTGGGACCACGCCGAAAAGAAATGGGAAAGGCGGTTGTAAAATAGAGGGGAAGGATCCGGTAGGGAGAGTGATGGGCTGTCCTCGAGCGTCCCATCAAAAGGCCTGCTTGGCCCCCTGAGGGGCTTTGGAAGAGGCCTGGCCCTGGTTCCGCCGATTGCCGGACAGACGACGGCAATTTTGAGGCGGTCGCCGGCTGTTGTACGGACGATAGCGCTGCTGGTAGAAGGGCCGGGCGGGTTGCTGCCGGAAGGGCCTACGTTGTGTCGCCGGCGTGTGCATCCCTAAGGTGCGGATGGCGACACGACCGTCCTTTAGGGTCTGGATCCGAGAATCCGTCTTTTCGGAAAAGAGGCCCCTTGTGTCAAAGGGCAGGTCCTGCAGAGTATACTGCACCTCCGTTGGCAGATTGGAGGACTGCAGCCAAGCGATGCGCCGCATCGACACGCCGGAGGCTAAGGTCCGAGCTCCGGAGTCCGCAGCGTCGAGGGCGGCCGTGATGGAGGACCTAGATGATTTCCTTCCCTCCTCTAACTTCGCCGCGAACTCCTGGTGGGAAGCTGATGTCAGAAGCTCCGTGAACTTCGCCAGGGACATCAGGATGTCAAAGAGGTACCTGGCGAGGAGAACCATTTGGTTCGCGATGCGCATCTGTAGGCCGCCTGCCGAGTAGACCTTGCGGCCTAGCGGGTCCATTCGTCGGGCGTCCTTGGACTTAGGCGCAGGTGCAGGTTGACCGTGCCTCTCGCGGTCGTTAACCGATTGCACGACCAATGAGTCCGGGGTCGGGTGGGTATAAAGATACTCATAGCCCGTCGGGGGAACTGAGTATTTACGCTCAACCCCGCGGGCCGTGGGAGGGATGGATGCGGGTGTTTGCCAGAGCGTGGTGGCGTTTTTCTGAATTGTCTTTACAAATGGTAACGCTACGCGCACGGGAGCGTCCGCGCCAACCAAGTTGGTAATGGGGTCCTCGTCCTCCTGGACCTCCGCTACTGGGAGATCCATGGCCGTCGCCACCCTGCGAAGCAGGTCCTGGAGGGCCTTTAGGTCAATGGGCGGCGGGTCCTTGGCTGAAGCGCCGGCCACCGCCTCATCCGGGGAGGACGATGAGGACAAGCCCTGCACGACGGGTTCCGCCGCAGGGGCCGCTGACTGCTCCTCGGCTGGGTCGTCCTGCATGTAGGACTGGTGGTCCGGCGGAACGGAGGGCTCATGTCGAGGTGAGGGGGCCGGCCGGCTAACCATTGCCTCGGGGACCCTGCGCTCGGAGGCCGAGTGTCTCGGGGGAAACGGCACACCTTGCGTTTCGTACTGGGCCCAGGGAACCCAGAAGCCCCACTGTTGAGCCCCCTGATGCTCGCCGTGTGGGGTCGGTAGCAGGTGCGTGTTGCTGTCAGCACCGGAGGCCACCGATGCTGGGCGGGATGGCCAAGGAGGCGCTGAGGCGCTAATGGATTGTACCGCCGACGGCGGTAGTATGTCCGCAGACGGTGCCGAGGCATGGTGTCTGTCCATCCGGTACCGGGACGGTGACCGGGACCGTTGGCCACCGCGGTGCCGGGAGCTCGACCGGTGCCGGGAGCTTGACCGGGAGCGGGATTCGCGGTGCCGGGAGTGGCTGCGCGATTCGCGGTGCCGGGAACGGTGCCGGGACGGAGACCTCCTGTGGTACCGACGCGACGGTGATCGTGACCTGGACTGGTGCCGGGAGTGCGACCGGTACCGGGATGACGAACGGTACCGGGACTCCGACCGGCGTCGGGATGGCGACCGGTACCGAGACGGCGAGTGGTGCCGAGGCCGGGAGCGACGGGATGGCGACCTCCGTTGGGACCGGGAGCGTGACCGGGACCGGGAGCGTCGCTTGCGTCGGCGTTCCATGGAGGGCGGCCGGATCATCATCGCCGGCTTTCCGATGGACTGGACAGCCCGCACCGGCGGTGCCGGGGGCCGGAGGCTCGGTGCCTCTACGAGCTGTATCAGCTCATGCGCCGCGGAGAATGTCTCCAGCGTCGACGGCAGTCGTGGCTCAACCGCGGACGGTGCCGGGGAGTGTGGCGGTGCCGGACTCGACGGCCCTTGCGGCGCCGGAGTCAACGGGCCGATGCCCGCCTGGTGTACGGCCACCGCGGGTGGCGCCGGTGGCGCAACAGTTTTGGCTGAGTCCTCAACGCGGGACTGAGCGATCGCCTTTGCCAGCCTGCGCTTCCTAGCAGGCGAAAGGGAGCGGTGCCGGGGCTTTGCAGTCGCTGGCTGAGGCCGCGGTGCCGCGGTGCCGGAGCGGCTCGGGGCAGCCGGTGCGCTCTGCACCGATGAGGCTCGCGGTGCCGGCGCGGCTGGTGCCGGGGGCTGCAGCGACGCCTCCATGAGGAGCTGCTTAAGTCTATTGTCCCGCTCCTTACGCGTTCTGGGCTTGAAGGCGGAACAGATCTGACACTTGTCTGTCCGGTGACCTTCGCCGAGACAATGAAGACAGGCGTCGTGCGGGTCCCCTATCGGCATAGGCCTCTGGCAGATTGCGCAGGGCTTAAAGCCCGGTGCCTTGGGCATGAGCCCGCACCGGGGGAGGAAAGGGAGGGGAAACCCCCCTAACCTTATCACTAAAACCTAACTAACTAACTATACAACTATCTACACTAACAATGAATGAACTATATACAAAAAACCTTTAGCGAGAGCTAGGGTGGTGGAGGACGGAGAGCACTCCACAGTTCCAACTGGCCGTCACAGGCGGTAAGAAGGAACTGAGGAGCGGACGGGCCGGCTGGGGTATATAACAGGCGCCATAGCGGCGCCACTCCAGGGGGTGCCAGCCGGCCAGCCGGAGTTGCTAGGGTAAAAAAGTTCCGAAGAGCCATGCACGCGCGGCGCGCACACCTGACTGGAATGCATAGGAGCAATCACTCGAAGAAGAAGCTCCTCTTCGCCAGCCACCCTGCTATCCGCTCCTTTCCTACAGCCAATCTGCCATCCGCTCCTGTGTCAGCCAATCTGCTATCCGCTCCTCTTCGCCAGCCACCCTGCTATCCGCTCCTCTCCTCCAGCCAATCTGCCATCCGCTCCTGTGCAAGCCAATCTGCTATCCGCTCCTCTCCGCCAGCCACCCTGCTATCCGCTCGTCTCCGCCAGCCAATGTGCTATCCGCTCCTCTCCATCAGCCAATCTGCTATCCGCTCCTGTGTCAGCCAATCTGCTATACGCTCCTCTCCGCCAGCCAATGTGCTATCCGCTTCTCTATGTCAGCCAATCTGCTATCCGCTCCTGTGTCAGCCAATCTGCTATCCGCTCGTCTTTGCCATCCAAACTGCTATCCGCAACTCTCCGCCAGCCACCCTGCTATCCGCTCCTCTCCGCCAGCCAATTTGCTATCCGCTCCTCTCCGCCAGCCACCCTGCTATCCGCTCCTCTACGCCAACCACCCTGCTATCCGCTCCTCTCCGCCAACCACCCTGCTATCCGCTCCTCTGAGCCAACCAAACTGCTATCCGCTCCTCTCCGACAGCCAATCTGCTATGCGCTCCTGTGCCAGCCAATCTGCTATCCGCTCCTCTTTGCCAGCCAATCTGCTATCCGCTCCTCTCCGCCAGCCAACCTGCAATCCGATCCTCTCCGCCAGCCAATCTGCCATCTACCCCTGTGTCAGCCACCCTGCTATCCGCTCCTCTCCGCCAGCCAATCTGCTATCCGCTCGTCTCCGCCAGCCAATCTGCTATGCGCTCCTGTGTCAGCCAATCTGCTATCCGCTCCTCTTTGTCAGCCACCCTGCTATCTGCTCCTCTCCGCCAGCCACCCTGCTATCCGCTCCTCTCCGCCAACTACCTTGCTATCCGATCATCTCCACCAGCCAATCTCCTATCCGCTCCTGTGTCAGCCAATCTGCTATACGCTCCTCTCCGCCAGCCACCCTGCTATACTCTCCTCTCCGCCAGCCAATCTGCTATCCGCTCCTGTGTGAGCCAATCTGCTATCCGCTCCTCTCCGCCAGCCACCCTGCTATCCGCTCCTCTCCGCGAGGCACCCTGCTATCCGCTCCTTTCCGTCAGCCAATCTGCTATCCGCTCCTGTGTCAGCCAATCTGCTATCCGCTCCTCTCCGCCAGCCAATCTGCTATCCGCTCCTGTGTCAGCCACCCTTCTATCCGCTCCTCTCCTCCAGCCACCGTGCTATCCACTCCTCTCCGCCAGCCAATCTGCTATCCGCTCCTGTGTCACCCAATCTGCTATCCGCTCCTCTCCGCCAGCCAATCTGCTATCCGCTCGTCTCCGCCAGCCAATCTGCTATCCGCTCCTGTGTCAGCCAATCTGCTATCCGCTCCTCTTTGTCAGCCACCCTGCTATCTGCTCCTCTCCACCAGCCACCCTTCTATCCGCTCCTCTCCGTCAACTACCCTGCTATCCGATCCTCTCCACCAGCTAATCTGCTATGCGCTCCTGTGTCAGCCAATCTGCTATACGCTCCTCTCCGCAAGCCACCCTGCTATCCGCTCCTCTCCGCCATCCAATCTGCTATCCGCTCCTGTGTCAGCCAATCTGCTATCTGCTCCTCTCCGCCAGCCACCCTGCAATCCGCTCCACTCCACCAGCCACCCTGCTATCCGCTCCTGTGTCAATCTGCTATCCGCTCCTGTGTCAGCCACCCTGCTATCTGCTCCTTCACTGCCAACCAATCTGCTATCCGCTCCTCTCTGCCAGCCAATCTGCTATCCGCTCCTGTGTCAGCCAATCTGTTATCTACTCCTCTCCGCAAGCAACCCTGCAATCCGCTCCTCTCCACCAGCCACCCTGCTATCCGCTCCTGTGTCAATCTGCTATCCGCTCCTGTGTCAGCCACCCTGCTATCCGGTCCTCTCCACCAGCCACTCTGCTATCCGCTCCTCTCCGCCAGCCATCCTGCTATCCGCTCCTGTGTCAGCCAATCTGCTATGCGCTCCTCTCCGCCAGCCACCCTGCTATATACTCCTCTCCGCCAGCCACCTTCCTATCTGCTCCTCTCCACAAGCCACCCTGCTATCCGCTCCTCTCCGCCAGCCACCCTGCTATCCGCTCCTCTCCGCCAGCCAATCTGCTATCCGCTCCTGTGTCTTCCGATCTACTATCCGCTCATCTTTCCCAGCCAATCTGCTATCCGCTCCTCTCCGCCAGCCACCCTGCAATCCGCTCATCTCGGCCAGCCACCCTGCTATCCGCTGCTCTCCTCCAGCCAATCTGCTATCCGCTCCTCTCCGCCAGCCACCCTGCTATCCGCTCCTGTGTCAATCTTCTATCCGCTCCTGTGTCAGCCAATCTGTTATCTGCTCCTCTCCGCAAGCCACCCTGCAATCCGCTCCTCTCCACCAGCCACCCTGCTATCCGCTCCTGTGTCAATCTGCTATCCGCTCCTGTGTCAGCCACCCTGCTATCCGCTCCTCTCCTCCAGCAACCCTTCTATTCGCTCCTCTCCACCAGCCACTCTGCTATCCGCTCCTCTCCGCCAGCCATCCTGCTATCCGCTCCTGTGTCAGCCAATCTGCTATGCGCTCCTCTCCGCCAGCCACCCTGCTATATACTCCTCTCCGCCAGCCACCCTGCTATCTGCTCCTCTCCACAAGCCACCCTGCTATCCGCTCCTCTCCGCCAGCCACCCTGCTATCCGCTCCTCTCCGCCAGCCATTCTGCTATCTGCTCCTCTCCGCCAAGCGCTCTGCTATCCGCTCCTCTCCGCCAGCCAATCTGCTATCCGCTCCTGTGTCTTCCAATCTACTATCCGCTCATCTTTCACAGCCAATCTGCTATCCGCTCCTCTCCGCCAGCCACCCTGCAATCCGCTCATCTCGGCCAGCCACCCTGCTATCCGCTGCTCTCCTCCAGCCAATCTGCTATCCGCTCCTCTCCGCCAGCCACCCTGCTATCCGCTCCTCTCCGCCAGCCACCGTGCTATCCGCTACTCTCCGCCAGCCACCCTTCTATCCGCTCCTCTCCACCAGCCACTCTGCTATCCGCTCCTCTCCACCAGCCACTCTGCTATCCGCTCCTCTCTGCCAACCACCCTGCTATCCGCTCATCTCCACCAGCCAATCTGCTATCCGCTCCCCTCCGCCAACCACACTGCTATCCGCTCCTGTGTCAGCCAATGTGCAATCTGCTTCTCTCCGCCAACCACCCTGCTATCCGCTCCTGCCGCCAGCCACCCTGCTATCCGCTCCTCTCCGCAAGCCACCCTGCTATCCACTCCTCTCCGCCAGCCACCCTGCTATCCGCTCCTCTCCGCCAGCCACCCTGCTATCCGCTCCTCTCCGCCAGCCAATGTGCTATCCGCTCCTCTCCGTCAGCCAATCTGCTATCCGTTCCTGAGTCAGCCAATCTGCTATCTGCTTCTCGACGCCAACCACCCTCCTACCGCCAGCCACCCTGCTATCCGCTCCTCTCCGCAAGCCACCCCGCTATCCACTCCTTTCCGCCAGCCACCCTGCTATCCGCTACTCTCCGCCAGCCACCCTGCTATCCGCTCCTCTCCGCCAGCCACCCTGCTATCCTCTCCTCTCCACCAGCCAATCTGCTATCCGCTCCTGTGTCAGCCACCCTTCTATCCGCTCCTCTTCTCCAGCCACCCTGCTATCCGCTCCTCTCCGCCAGCCAATCTGCTATCCGCTCCTCTCCGCCAGCCAATCTGATATCCGCTCCTCTCCGCCAGCCAATCTGCTATGCGCTCCTCTCCACCAGCCAATCTGCTATCAGCTCCTCTCCTCAGCCAATCTGCCATCCGCCCCTGTGTAAGCCACCCTGCTATCCCCTCCTCTCCGCCAGCCAATCTGCTATCCGCTCCTGTGTCAGCCAATATGCTATACGCCAGCCACCCTGCTATATACTCCTCTCCGCCAGCCACCCTGCTATCTGCTCCTCTCCGCCAGCCACCCTGCTATCCGCTACTCTCCGCCAGCCACCCTGCTATCTGCTCCTCTCCACCAGCCACGCTGCTATCCGCTCCTCTCCGCCAGCCACCCTGCTATCCGCTCCTGTGTCAGGCAATCTGCTATATGCTCCTCTCCGCCAGCCAAACTGCTATATGCTCCTCTCCGCCAGCCAATCTGCTATCCGCTCCTCTTTGCCAGCCAGTCTGCTATCCGCTTCTCTCAGCCAACCACACTGCTATCCGCTCCTCTGCGCCAGCCACCCTGCTATCCGCTCCTCTCCACCTGCCAATCTGCTATCCGCTCCTGTGTCAGCCAAACAGGTATATACTCCTCTCCGCCAGCCAATCTGCTATCCGCTAGTCTCCGCCAGCCACCCTGCTATCCGCTCCTCTCCGAAAGCCACCCTGCTATCCGCTCCTGTGTCAGCCAATCTGCTATCCGCTCCTCTCCGCCAGCCACCCTGCTACCCGCTCCTCTCCGTCAACTACCCTGCTATCCGATCCTCTCCACCAGACAATCTGCTATCCGCTCCTGTGTCAGTCAATCTGCTATACGCTCCTCTCCGCAAGTCACCCTGCTATCCGCTCCTCTCCGACAGCCAATCTGCTATCCGCTCCTCTCCGCCAACCACCCTGCTATCCGCTCCTCTCCGCCAGCCACCCTGCTATCCGCTCCTCTCCACAAGCCACACTGCTATCCGCTCCTCTCCGCCAGACAATGTGCTATCCGCTCCTCTCCGTCAGCCAATCTGCTATCCGCTCCTGTGTCCGCCAATCTGCTATCCGCTCCTCTTTGCCATCCAATCTGCTATCCGCTCCTCTCCGCCAGCCACCCTGCTATACGCTCCTCTCCGCCAGCCACCCTGCTATCCGCTCCTATCCGAAAGACACCCTGCTATCCGCTCCTCTCCGCCAGCCACCCTGCTAACTGCTCCTTCCCTGCCAACCAATCTGTTATCCGCTCCTCTCTGCCAGCCAATCTGCTATCCTCTCCTGTGTCAGCTCCTGTGTAACCCTGTCTGATATCCGCTCATCTTTGCCATCCAATCTGCTATCCGCAACTCTCCGCCAGCCACCCTGCAATCCGCTCCTCTCTACCAGCCACCCTGCTATCCGCTCCTGTGTCAATCTGCTTTCCGCTCCTGTGTCAGCCACCCTGCTATCCGCTCCTCTCCGCCAGCCACCCTTCCATCCGCTCCTCTCCACCAGCCACTCTGCTATCCGCTACTCTCCGCCAGTCATCCTGCTATCCGCTCCAGTGTCAGCCATCTGCTATTCGCTCCTCTCTGCCAACCACCCTTCTATCCGCTCATCTCCTCCAGCCAATTTGCTATCCGCTCCTGTGTCAGCCAATCGATCTGCTCCTCTTTGCCAGCCACCCTGCTATCCGCTCCTCTCTGCCAACCACCATGCTATCCGCTCCTCTCCGCCTGCCACCCTCCTATCCGCTCCTCTCCACCAGCCAATCTGCTATCCGCTCCTGTGTCAGCCACCCTGCTATCCGCTCCTCTCCGCCAGCCACCCCGCTATCCGCTCCTCTCCGCCAGCCAATCTGCTATCTGCTCCTGTGTCAGCCAATCTGCTATCCGCTCCTCTTTGCCAGCCACCCTGCTATCCGCTCCTCTCCGACAGCCACCCTGCTATCCGCTCCTCTCCGCCAACGACCCTTCTATCCGATCCTCTCCACCAGCCAATCTGCTATCCGCTCCTCTGTCAGCCAATCTGCTATTCGCTCCTCTCCGCCAGCCACCCTGCTATCCGCTCCTCTCCGCCAGCCAATCTGCTATCCGCTCCTCTCCGCCAACCACCCTGCTGTCCTCTACTCTCCGCCAGCCACACTGCTATCTGCTCCTCTCCGCCAGACACCCTGCTATCCGCTCCTCCCGCCATCCAATGTGCTATCAGCTCCTCTCCGTCAGCCATCTCCTATCCGCTCCTGTGTCAGCCAATCTGCTATCCGCTCCTGTGTAACTCAATCTGCTATCCGCTCCTCTTTGCCATCCAATCTGCTATCCGCTCCTCTCCGCCAGCCACCCTGCAATCCGCTCCTCTCCGCCAACCACCCTGCTATCCGCTCCTCTCCACCAGCCAATTTGCTATCAGCTCCTCTCAGTCAGCAAATCTTCTATCCGCTCCTCTCCGTCAGCCAATCTGCTATCCGCTACTCTCCGCCAGCCACCCTGCTATTTGCTCCTCTCCGCCAGCCAATCTGCTATCCGCTTCTGTGTCAGCCAAACTGCTATCCGCTCCTCTCTGCCAGCCAATCTGCTATCCGCTCCTCTCCGCCAGCCAATCTGCTATCCGCTGCTGTGTCAGCCAATCTGATATCCGCTCCTCTCCGCCAGCCACCCTGCTATCCGCTCCTCTCCGCCAGCCACCCTGCTATCTGCTCCTCTCCTCCAGTCACCCTGCTATCCGCTCCTCTCCGCCAGCCACCCTCCTATCCGCTCCTCTCCGCCAGCCAATCTGCTATCCGCTCCTGTGTCAGCCAAACTGCTATCCGCTCCTCTTTGCCAGCCACCCTGCTATCCGCTCCTCTCCGCCAGCAAATCTGCTATCCGCTCCTCTACGCCAGCCAATCTGCTATCCACTCCTCTCCGCCAGCCAATCTACTATCCGCTCCTGTGTCAGCCAATCTGCTATATGCTCCTCTCCGCCAGCCACCCTGCTATCCGCTCCTCTCCGCCAGCCAATCTGCTATCCGCTCCTGTGTCATCCAATCTGCTATCCGCTCCTCTCCTCCAGCCACCCTGCTATCCGCTCCTCTTCGCGAGGCACCCTGCTATCCGCTCCTCTCCGCCAGACACCCTGCTATCCTCTCCTCTCCGCCAGCCACCCTGCTATCCGCTCGTCCCGCCAGCCAATGTGCTATCCGCTCCTCTCCGTCAACCAATCGGCTATCCGCTCCTGTGTCAGCTAATCTGCTATCTGCTCCTGTGTAACCCAATCTGCTATCCGCTCCTCTTTGCCATCCAATCTGCTATCCGCTACTCTCCGCCAGCCACCCTGCTATCCGCTCGTCTCCTCCAGCCACCCTGCTATCCGCTGCTCTCCGCCAGCCAATCTGCTATCCGCTCCTGTGTCAGCCAATCTGCTATCCCCTCCTCTTTGCCATCCAAACTGCTATCCGCAACTCTCTGCCAGCCACCCTGCTATCCGCTCCTGTGTCAGCCAATCTGCTATCCGCTCCTCTTTGCCAGCCAATCTGCTATCCGCTCCTCTCCGCCAGCCACCCTGCAATCCGCTCCTCTCTGCCAGCCAATCTGCCATCCGCCCCTGTGTCGGCCACACTGCTATCCGCTCCTCTCTGCCAGCCAATCTGCTATCCGCTCGTCTCCGCCAGCCAATCTGCTATCCGCTCGTCTCCGCAAGCCAATCTGCTATCCGGTCCTGTGTCAGCCAATCTGCTATTCGCTTCTCTCCGCCAGTCACCCTGGTATACGCTGCTCTCCGACAAACAATCTGCTATCCGCTCCTGTGTCAACCAAACTGCTATCAGCTCCTCTCCGCAAGCCACCCTGCTATCCGCTCCTATCCGCCAGCCATTCTGCTATCCACTCCTCTCTGCCAACCATTCGGCTATCTGCTCCTCTCCGCCAGCCACCCTACTATCCGCTCCTCTCCGCAAGCCACCCTGCTATCCGCTCCTCTCTGCCAGCCACCCTGCTATCCGCTCCTCTACGCCAGCCACCCTGCTATCTGCTCCTCTCCGCCAACCACCCTTCTATACGCTCCTCTCCACCAGCCAATCTGCTATCCGCTCCTGTGTCAGCCAATCTGATATCCGCTCCTCTTTGCCAGCCAATCTGCTATCCGCTCCTATCCGCCAGCCACCCTGCAATCCGCTCCTCTCCGCCAGCCAATCTGCCATCCGCCCCTGTGTCGGCCACCCTGCTATCCGCTCCTCTCCGCCAGCCAATCTGCTATCCGCTCGTCTCCGCCAGCCAATTTGCTATCCGCTCGTCTCCGCCAGCCAATCTGCTATCCGCTCCTGTGTCAGCCAATCTGCTATACGCTCCTCTCCGCCAGCCACCCTGCTATATGCTCCTCTCCGGAGGCCAATCTGCTATCCGCTCCTGTGTCACCAAACTGCTATCAGCTCCTCTCCGCAAGCCACCCTGCTATCCGCTCCTCTCCGCCAGCCATTCTGCTATCCACTCCTCTCTGCCAACCACCCTGCTATCCGCTCCTCTCCGCCAGCCACCCGACTATCCGCTCCTCTCTGCAAGCCACCCTGCTATCCGCTCCTCTCTGCCAGCCACCCTGCTATCCGCTCCTCTCCGCCAGCCAGTGTGCTATCCTCTCATCTCCGTCAGCCAATCTGCTATCCGCTCCTGTTTCAGGCAATCTGCTATCCGCTCCTCTTTGCCATCCAATCTGCTATCCGCTCCTCTACGCCAGCCACCCTGCTATCCGCTCCTCTCCGCCAGCCACCCTGCTATCCGCTCCAGTGTCAGCCAATCTGCTATCCGCTCCTCTCTGCCAACCACCCTGCTATCCGCTCATCTCCGCCAGCCAATCTGCTATCCGCTCCTGTGTCAGCCAATCTGCTATCTGCTCCTCTTTGCCAGCCACCCTGCTATCCGCTCCTCTCCGCCAGCCACCCTGCTATCCGCTCCCCTCCGCCAACCACACTGCTATCCGCTTCTCTCCACATCCAATCTGCTATCCGGTCCTCTCCGCCAGCCAATCTGCTATCCACTCCTCTTTGCCAGCCACCTGCTATCCGCTCCTCTCCGCCAGCCAATCTGCTATCCGCTCCTGTGTCAGCCAATCTGCTATCCGTTCCTCTTTGCCAGGCACCCTGCTATCCACTCCTCTCCGCCAGCCACCCTGCTATCCGCTCCTCTCCGCCAACCACCCTGATATCCGCTCCTCTCTGCCAGCCACCCTGCTATCCGCTCCTCTCCGCCAGCCACCTGCTATCCGCTCCTCTCCGCCAGCCAATCTGCTATCCGCTCCTGTGTCAGCCAATCTGCTATCCGTTCCTCTTTGCCAGGCACCCTGCTATCCACTCCTCTCCGCCAGCCACCCTGCTATCCGCTCCTCTCCGCCAACCACCCTTCTATCCGCTCCTCTCCACCAGCTAATCTGCTATCCGCTCCTGTGTCAGCCAATCTGCTATCCGCTCCTCTCCGCCAGCCACCCTGCTGTCCGCTCCTGTCCGCCAGCCCATCTACTATCCGCTCCTCTCCGCCAACCACCCTGCTGTCCTCTCCTCTCCACCAGCCACCCTGCTATCCGCTCCTCTCCGCCAGCCACCCTGCTATCTGCTCCTCTCCTCCAGCCACCCTGCTATCCACTCCTCTCCGCCAGCCACCCTGCTATCTGCTCCTCTCCACCAGCCAATCTGCTATCCGCTCCTCTCCGTCAGCCAATCTGCTATCCGCTCCTGTGTCAGCCAATCTGCTATCCCCTTCTCTCCGTCAGACACCCTCCTATCCGCTCCTCTCCCTCAGCCACCCTGCTCTCCGCTCCTCTCCACCAGCCACTCTGCCATCCGCTCCTCTCCGTTAGCCACCCTGCTATCCGCTTCTCTCCGCCAGCCACCCTGCTATCCGTTCCTCTCCACCAGCCAATCTGCTATCCGCTCCTCTCCGTCAGCCACCCTGATATGTGCTCCTCTCCGTCAGCCACCCTGCTATTCGCTCCTGTGTCAGCCAATCTGCTATCCACTCCTGTGTCAGCCAACCTTCTATTCGCTCCCCTCCGCCAGCCACCCTGTTATCCGCTCCTCTCCGCCAGTTTATTTGCTATCTGCTACTGTCCGTCAGCCAATCTGCAATCCGCTCCTCTCCGTCAGCCCATCTGCTAACCGCTCCTGTGTCAGCCAATCTGCTATCTGCTCCCCTCTGCTAGCCAACCTGTTATCCTGTCCTCTCCGTCAGCCCCCCTGCTATCCGCTCCTCTCCGTCAGCCACCCTGCTATCCGCTCCTCTCCGCCAGCCTATCTGCTATCCGCTCGTCTCCGCCAGCCAATCTGCTATCCGCTCGTCTCCGCCAGCCAATCTGCTATACGCTCCTGTGTCAGCCAATCTGCTATACGCTCCTCTCCGCCAGCCACCCTGCTATACGCTCCTCTCCGCCAAACAATCTGCTATCCGCTCCTGTGTCAACCAAACTGCTATCAGCTCCTCTCCGCAAGCCACCCTGCTATCCGCTCCTCTCCGCCAGCCATTCTGCTATCTACTCCTCTCTGCCAACCACCCTGCTATCCGCTCCTCTCCGCCAGCCACCCTGCTATCCGCTCCTCTCCGCCAACCACCCTACTATCCGCTCCTCTCCACCAGCCAATATGCTATCCGCTCCTGTGTCAGCCAATCTGCTATACGCTCCTCTTTGCCAGCCAATCTGCTATCCGCTCCTCTCCGCCAGCCATTCTGCTATCCAATCCTCTCTGCCAACCATCCTGCTATCCGCTCCTCTCCGCCAGCCACCCTGCTATCCGCTCCTCTCCTCAAGCCACCCTGCTATCCGCTCCTCTCTGCCAGACACCCTGCTATCCGCTCCTCTCCACCAGCCAATGTGCTATCCTCTCATCTCAGTCAGCCAATCTGCTATCCGCTCCTGTTTCAGGCAATCTGCTATCAGCTCCTCTCCGCAAGCCACCCTGCTATCCGCTCCTCTCCGCCAGCCATTCTGCTATCCAATCCTCTCTGCCAACCATCCTGCTATCCGCTCCTCTCCGCCATCCACCCTGATATCCGCTCCTCTCCGCAAGCCACCCTGCTATCCGCTCCTCTACGCCAGCCACCCTGCTATCCGCTCCTCTCCGCCAGCCACCCTGCTATCCGCTCCAGTGTCAGCCAATCTGCTATCCGCTCATCTCTGCCAACCACCCTGCTATCCGCTCATCTCCGCCAGGCAATCTGCTATCCGCTCCTGTGTCAGCGAATCTGCTATCTGCTCCTCTTTGCCAGCCACCCTGCTATCCGCTCCTCTCCGCCAGCCACCCTGCTATCCGTTCCCCTCCGCCAACCACACTGCTATCCGCTCCTCTCCTCATCCAATCTGCTATCCGGACCTCTCCGCCAGACAATCTGCTATCCGCTCCTCTTTGAAAGCCAGTCTGCTATCCGCTCCTCTAACCACCCTGCTATTCGCTCCTCTCTGCCAACCACCCTGATATCCGCTCCTCTCTGCCAGCCACCCTGCTATCCGCTCCTCTCCGCCAGCCACCTGCTATCCGCTCCTCTCCGCCAGCCAATATGCTATCCGCTCCTGTGTCAGCCAATCTGCTATCCGTTCCTCTTTGCCAGGCACCCTGCTATCCACTCCTCTCCGCCAGCCACCCTGCTATCCGCTCCTCTCCGCCAACCACCCTTCTATCCGCTGCTCTACACCAGCCAATCTGCTATACGCTCCTGTGTCAGCAAATCTGCTATCCGCTCCTCTCCGCCAGCCACCCTGCTGTCCGCTCCTCTCCGCCAGCCAATCTGCTATCCGCTCCTCTCCGCCAACCACCCTGCTGTCCTCTCCTCTCCGCCAGCCACCCTGCTATCCGCTCCTCTCCTCCAGCCACCCTGCTATCCGCTCCTCTCCGCCACCCACCCTGCTATCCGCTCCTCCCGCCATCCAATGTGCTATCCGCTCTTCTTCGTCAGACAATCTGCTATCCGCTCCTCTTTGCCATCCAATCTGCTATCCGCTCCTCTCCGCCAGCCACCCTGCAATCCGCTCCTGTCCGCCAACCACCCTGCTATCCGCTCCTCTCCACCAGCCAATTTGCTATCAGCTCCTCTCAGTCCGCAAATCTTCTATCCGCTCCTCTCCGTCAGCCAATCCGCTAATCTCAACTCTCCGCCAGCCACCCTGCTATCTGCTCCTCTCCGCCAGCCAATCTGCTATCCGCTCCTGTGTCAGCCACCCTACTATCCGTTCCTCTCTGCCAGCCACCCTGCTATCCGCTCGTCTCCACCAGCCAATCTGCTATCTGCTCCAATGTCAGTCAATCTGCTATCCGCTCCTCTCCGCCAACCACCCTGCTATCCGCTCCTCTCCGCCAGGCACCCTGCTATCCGTTTCTCTCTGCCAGCCACCCTGCTATCCTCTCCTCTCCTCATCCAATCAGCTATCCGGTCCTCTCCGCCAGCCAATCAGCTATCCGCTCCTCTTTGAAAGCCAGTCTGCTATCCGCTCCTCTAACCACCCTGCTATTCGCTCCTCTCTGCCAACCACCCTGATATCCGCTCCTCTCCTCCAGCCACCCTGCTATCCTCTCCTCTCCACCAGCCAATCTGCTATCCGCTCCTTTTTCAGCCACCCTGCTATCCGCTCCTCTCCGCCAGCCATCCTGCTATCCGCTCCTCTCCGCCAGCCAATCTGCTATCCGCTCCTGTGTCAGCCAATCTGCTATCCGTTCCTCTTTGCCAGGCACGCTGCTATCCGCTCCTCTCCGACAGCCACCCTGCTATCAGCTCCTCTCCGCCAACCACCCTTCTGTCCGCCTCTCTCCACCAGCCAATCTGCTATCCGCTCCTGTGTCAGCCAATCTGCTATCCGTTCCTCTCCACCAGCCAATCTGCTATCCGCTCCTCTCCGCCAACCACCCTGCTGTCCTCTCCTCTCCGCCAGCCACCCTGCTATCCGCTCCTCTCCTCAAGCCACCCTACTGTCCGCTCCTCTCCGCCAGCCACCCTGCTATCCGCTCCTCCCGCCATCAAATGTGCTATCCGCTCTTCTCCGTCAGCCAATCTGCTATCCGCTCCTGTGTCAGCCAATTTGCTATCCGCTCCTGTGTCAGCCAATCTGCTATCCGTTCCTCTTTGCCAGGCACCCTGCTATCCGCTCCTCTCCGCCAGCCTCCCTTCTATCCGCTCCTCTCCGCCAACCACCCTGCTATCCGCTCCTCTCCACCAGCCAATATTCTAGTCTCAACTCTCCGCCAGCCACCCTGCTATCCGCTCCTCTCTGCCAGCCAATCTGCTATCCGCTCCTCTCCGCCATCCAATCTGCTATCCTCTGCTATGTCAGCCAATCTGCTATCCGCTCCTCTCCGCCAGCCACCCTGCTATCCGCTCCTCTCCTCCAGCCACCCTGCTATCCGCTCCTCTCCGCCAGCCAATCTGCTATCCTCTCCTGTGTCAGCCAATCTGCTATCCGCTCCTCTTTGCCAGCCACCCTGCTATCCGCTCCTCTCCGCCAGCCAATCTGCTATCCGCTCCTGTGTCAGCCAATCTGCTATCCGCTCCCCTTTGACTGCCACCCTGCTATCCGCTCCTCTCCGCTAGCCACCCTGCTATCCGCTCCTCTCCGCCAGCCAATTTGCTATCCGCTCCTGTGTCAGCCAATCTGCTATCCGCTCCTCTCCTCCAGGCACCGTGCTATCCGCTCCTTTCCGCGAGCCACCCTGCTATCCGCTCCTCTCCGTCAGACACCCTGCTATCCGCTCCTCTCCACCAGGCACCCTGCTATCCGCTCGTCCCGCCGGCCAATGTGCTATCCGCTCCTCTCCCTCAGCCACCCTGCTCTCCGCTCCTCTCCACCAGCCAATCTGCCATCCGCTCCTCTCCGTTAGCCACCCTGCTATCCGCTCCTCTCCTCCAGCCACCCTGCTATCCACTCCTCTCCACCAGCCAATCTGCTATCCGCTCCTCTCCGTCAGCCACCCTGCTATATGCTCCTCTCCGTCAGCCACCCTGCTATTCGCTCCTGTGTCAGCCAATCTGCTATCCGCTCCTGTGTCAGCCAATCTTCTATTCGCTCCCCTCCGCCAGCCACCCTGTTATCCGCTCCTCTCCGCCAGTTTATTTGCTATCCGTTACTGTCCGTCAGCCAATCTGCAATCCGCTCCTCTCCGTCAGCCAAGCTGCTATCCACTCCTCTCCGCCAGTCAATCTGCTATTCTCTTCTCTCCGCCAGCTTCCCTGCTATCCGCTCCTCTCCGTCAGCCACCCTGCTATCCGCTCCTCTCTGTCAGCCAATCTGCTATCCACTCCTCTCCTTCAGCCACCCTGCTATCCGCTCCTGTGTCAGCCAATCTGCTATCCGCTCCTGTGTCAGCCAATCTGCTATCCGCTCCTCTTTGCCAGCCACCCTGCTATCCGCTCCTCTCCGTCAGCCACCCTGCTATCCGATCCTCTCCGCCAGCCAGTCTGCTATCCTCTCCTATTTACCCACCAATCTGCTATCCGCTCCTCTCCGCCAGCCACCCTGCTATCCGCTCCTCTCCGCCAACCAATCTGCTATCCGCTCCTCTCCGTCAGCCAATCTGCTATCCGCTCCTGTGTCAGCCAATCTGCTATCCGCTCCTCTCCGTCAGCCAATCTGCTATCCCCTTCTCTCTGTCAGCCACCCTGCTATCCACTCCTCTCCGCCAGCCACCCTGCTTTCCCCCTTTGTCAGCCAATCTGCTATCCTCTCCTCTCCGTCAGCCAATCAGCTATAAGCTCCTGTGTCAGCCAATCTGCTATCCCCTCCTCTCCATCAGCCAATCTGCTATCCGCTCCTCTGTGCCAGCGAATCTTCTATCCGCTCCTCTCCGTCAGCCAAGCTGCTTTCCGCTCCTCTCCGTCAGCCAATCTGCTATCCGCTCCAGTGTAAGCCAATCTTCTATCCACTCCTGTGTCACCCAATCTGCTATACTCTCCTCTCCCCCAGCCACACTGCTATCCCCTCCTCTCCGTCAGCCAATCTGCTATACCCTCCTCTCTGTCAGCCACCCTGCTATCCGCTCCTCTCCGTCAGCCACCCTGCTACCTGCTCCTCTTCGCCAGCCACCATGCTTTCCGCTCCTCTCCGCCAGCCACCCTTCTATCCACTCCTGTGTCAGCCAATCTGCTATCCGCTCCTGTTGTTAGCCAAAAGGGCTCGTTCTCCCCGGAGCTAGTCAATTACCCCAAGGAGGCACAGAGACCTAGATAGAGTATAAACAGATAGCAGCCCTTTATTAATGCGATCAGCTGAGCGGGTTTCCCCCTCGGTTCATACCAGAGGAGTGACACACTGAAGCAGAGCAGTGAGTACATATATATACCATTTTTGACGTCATATCAGACCATGGTGATACAGCATATTTTCAGGATTTTGCAGACGTGGGGTACATAGGTCTATTTACTTGTACTCTAAACATTCCACGTTTATCCCCTTGACCATGGTACTGTTCAATATTTATTATTGGTTATGCAAACAGGTCATGGATCATTTAGCAATAGCCTCATTTCCTAGAACAACTAAGTACATTCCCAAAATAACAACCTGGCACAAATCATAATATCTATCAATCCCCCCTTTTTATGAAAGCATTTTAAGAGCTTTGGTATCCCCAATCTTCAGCTTTCACTGGTTGGAGTAACACCATGACTTGTTGATTTATAGTTTGGTTAATCAATCGTCGGATTAGTGTTACCAAACAGGGGGTAAGGCAGGCTAAAGCTAATAGGGCTATGATAATACATATAACGAACAGGAAGCATTTGCGTATCCATTCTTTTTGTGGTAACCATGAGGTAAGCCAATCTGTGTCCCACCCTTTCCAGGTCTGCACTGGGACGTGGGTTAGCTTTCTCATCTCTTTTGTTAAGCGTTTAACTGCCTTTCCATTATCATCTATCTGTAAGCAACAATTTGATTCATTTAGTTTTGCACATAATCCTCCTTCTTCTGCTAACAGATAATCAAGAGCTATATGATGCTGATAAATTGCGGTTCTCATTTGAGTTACTTGATCAGCTAACAAATCGAGTGCCATGGCTGTTTGGTTTGTTACTATTTCCAAAACAGCTTGCAATCTGATTATTCGATTTAGGTTATAGATTGGTTCCCTAGCTCCTGTCACGAGCTCATCGGGGTTCCACGTGGCTGGTCCATAATGTTCTATGATTCTTTCAGGAGGCCACTCCTGTGTACCCCATTTTTGGGAACTTCCAGCTGTTAAAGTGGAATCAATAGATCGTTGTTCCCTAATAAGATCATCATATACTTTGACTCCTAGAGTTTTTCCTTGTAGGAGAGGTAATAGGAAGAATAGGGGCCTGATATATCCTACATAACATACCCCGGACCAATTGGGTGGTAGCCGACGATAAGCGTATTGACCACAAATCCAATAGTGGCCTTTTAGGGCCCATGCCCCATTAGCAAAGGGTCCATCCCAAGGGTCAGGAGCCTTACCGGGTGACAGGGCCCAATTATTGTTTTTATATTTTGGTAGTTCAAAATATAAATGATCGCCAGGTCCTAACGGTCCTGCTGTTATGGGTATAAATGCACTCTGTAATACTAATAACATCAACGGTACGACCCCGGATAGAGTGACTGTTTCGTCCTTAGAGTTACAATGTTCACATTTCCAGGCTCCTGCTCCCATTTTCCAGAGACAATTGCAACTGCCTCCCTGAGGTTCATTAGTACTAGACCAAAATTGCTTAAAACGGGGTGTTCGAGTCCCATTATTATGTTGCCATGCCCAGCGATAGAACTGTATCGTATGATTTTCGGCTGTAGAATTATCTCGTTGGCAACTTAAAAACAAATAATTATCAAAGAATTTATCCTGTTGTATGGCGTTACAGCTGTCGAAATTTTCATTTTCATAAGATTGATATGAGCAGGCTATCCAGCTGCCATTAGTCAACTTTACGTGGGTTTGATTCCATCGCCCCTGATACTTAGAACAATTATATGGCAGACAATCGGGATCCCAGCAATCAAATCCTGGGGATAAGGTCCATTCACATTCACTTTCCCCTACATATACTCCTGTTGGCTTTGTTCTATTAAGGCATAGTATACCCATCCCAGAGGAATAGAGTCGCCATGGGCTACTATCCTGGGCCCATAGTTCTGTTCCATTACGGACTATACTTAAATTACTGACCCACCATTTGGATTGTATTGGTTGGGCCACCCATGGCCATTCGTTTAAGTTCCCTGGTCCTCCACATACCCAACAATTACTAAGATTAAAGGATTTTGCTATTGTTTCTCCTAGTTCCAGGAAAGTATTTTCCCACCCATAACAATGAAGAAGGTATATACTTAAAATTAACAGTGTTATTTGCATTATGATTTCTTAAACAAACCCTTAAGTCCGTTCAGGGGCTTGTAAGTCCAGTCTGGAGCTTCTCCTGTGCTCCCTCGGGCTTCCGGTGCCGAGGTAGACAGAGGGTTGATCCAGTCGCCTGAGGCTTCGCCTGTGCCTTCCCGGGCCTCCGGTGCCGGGGTGGACAGAGGGCTGTCGTCCTCTTCTGGTGGTTTGGCTCCTTCGTCAGGAGTGAGAAACCGTTTTACTCTTGTGTGATGTGTCCACTTGTTGTTCCCAAGGAGCTTTACTGCGGCGTGGCTGATGAGGGAAACGGTGTGTGGACCTTCCCACCGTGGTGTAAGGGGGTCACGTTTCCACTTCTTGACGAGGACCTGGTCACCAATTTGAAATGGATGGACAGGTCGGTCGAGGGGCAGGGATTGGAAAGATGCTGCGTACTGATGTAGCTGGGATAAAACAGTCTGTAGGAAAGAAACTTGTTTCCATAAGGTATCTTTTCCCACTTCCCAAGTCACGTCTTCCCGGAATTCTGCAATAGGAATTCGGGGAGGAAATCCGAATACTAATTCAAAGGGTGACAGTTTTAATCCTCGTCTTGGAGCCTTTCGCAGGCGAGTTAGCGCTAGGGGCAAAGCATCAAGCCATTTCAATCCTGATTCCATGCATATTTTAGTAAGAGTTTCCTTTAATGTTCTATTCATTCTTTCCACTTGGCCTGAACTTTGGGGGCGCCAAGCTGTATGAAAGTTCCACTGAATGCCTAAGGCTTGGGATACTTCTTGTGTCACTTTCGAAATAAAGTGACTACCCTGATCAGAATTAATAACCTCTGGTACGTGGTATCGGGGGATTATTTCTTGTATCAAAGCCTTGGCAACAGCCCGGGCTTGACAATGTCTGGTGGGGAAACACTCCACCCACCCAGTTAGTTGGTCAACAAAGACAAGTAAATACTTGTAGCCCCTGCATGGGGGTACTTCGGCAAAATCAACCTGCCATCTCTGAAACGGATATGTGGCCCAGGGTTGACCTCCCATCGGGGCTGGAGGTTCTCGGCCCTTTTGATTCATTTGTTGGCAAATTGGGCAAGTGTTAACAATCCGTTGGGCTTCCATATGCATCCTTAATCCTTTAAGGGTTCGGGTAGCTAAGTCGACCATAGCTGCTGATCCCATATGCCCCTCCTTATGTAACAGTCGGAGGGTTTCCTTTAAAATTGGCTGAGGCACAAAGACTTCCCCTCCTGGTAATTTCCACCATCCCGAGGGGAGCAAACGGGCCCCTATGCCTTGGGCATATTGTGTTTCTTCAGTAGTATACTGTGGAGTTGGGGCTTTACATTCAGTGTCTTTTACTATCAAAAGCCATGCAACTCCTTCTTGTGCTGCCTCTCGTGCAGCCTTATCAGCTAATTGATTGTATTTTCGCTGCTCTCCCTGAGGAGTTTTACCGTGAGCACGCACATGAATTACAGCGATCTGTAGCGGGAGCATGAGAGCCTCTAGTAGAGATTTAATAAGGCCTCCATGTGCTACCTTTTGGCCTGAGGCTGTAATGAATCCTCTTTCCTTCCATAGGGTACCGTGAGCATGCACTACCATATAAGCATAACGACTGTCTGTATATAAATTAAGAATTTTTCCTGTGCCCATTCGGAGGGCCTCAATAAGAGCCACCAATTCTGCTGCTTGGGCTGACCAATGTGGATTCAATTTAAATTTATAGGTTTTGTCATTCTTAATTACCACTGCTGCCCCGGTATATCGTTTGCCATTAATTACGTAGCTAGATCCGTCTACGTATCCCTCGATGTCAGGGTTAGGCCATGGTATGTCAGAGAGGTCTGAGCGTGGTTTAGTTTCTTGTTGCAGGACCTCAATACAATCATGTACGGGTCCGGGCTTACGGGGGTCCCCAGGGTCAGGCAACAAGGTGGCTGGATTAAGGGAACTAATGGGTCGAAAGGTCAAGTTAGGAGCTAACAGGAGTCCTACTTCGTATCGTGAGTGGCGACTGGGATTTAAATGCCTAGCTCCGGCTCCTGTTCCCAATATTTGGGGTACTCCATGTGGGACTATGACCTCAGTATCTCCACCCAGAGTCAATTTCTCAGCTTCCTGCACGAGAAGGGCGGTAGCTGCTACAGCACGCAAGCAAGCCGGCCAGCCTCTGGCGACAGGATCTAAGACCTTTGAATAATAACCAATAGGTCGCCAGGCTGGTCCTGATCGCTGGCACAGGAGTCCAGCCGCTACTCCCTTTCGCTCATGGACATATAGGGTAAATGGTTTTCGTGGGTCCGGGAGAGCCAAGACAGGGGGTTGAATTAGTGCGGTTTTAAGTTCTTGAAATGCTTTCTCCATTTCCCTAGTCCACGTCCAGTGTAGCAACCCGTTCTTAGTCAATGAGTCATACAGGGGTTTAGCTTTCCCTCCATAGTCAGGGATCCAGAGCCGACAAAATCCGGTTAGGCCTAAAAAGGCCCTTAATTCACGCGGATTTTGTGGTTGGGGACTTTCCAGTATAGCTTGGATTCGTTCCTTACCCAAGCTGCGACTGCCCTTTGTTATTTGATACCCAAGAAAAGTAACTTGTTGTTTTACTAGTTGGATTTTGCTTTTTGAGACTTTGTACCCCTGTTTGCCAAGATAATTCAGGAGTTCTACAGTTTGCTTTCTACATGCTAGTTCTGTTTCAGTGCTTAACAGCAAATCATCACAGTACTGAACTATGGTACATGTGGGATGTTTAGCTAGGAATGGAGCCAGGTCTCTTTTTAGCTGGCTGCCAAAAATCTCGGGAGCACAGGTCAGTCCCTGTGGAATAACAGTCCATAGATACTGAGCTTTATAATGTGTATCCGGATCTTCCCATTCAAAAGCGAACAGTTTCTGGGATTCGGTGTCTAGAGGTATTGAAAAGAAGGCATCTTTCAGATCTATCACCGAAAACCAGGTATGTTCTTTGGGAATCTGACTAAGAATTGTATGGGGATTCGGGACAACTGGATAGGGGGCCTCTACAAGTTTATTAACTTGTCGTAAATCCTGTACTAAACGATACTGTCCATCAGGCTTGGGAATCCCCATTATTGGTGTATTATATGGGGAAGTACCTTCCTTTAACCACCCACAGCGTATGAACTTTAGAATGAGCGGTTTTAGTCCAATTCGTGTGGTTAGTTTCAGGGGGTATTGTCGGACACGAACCGGCCTGCTACCCTCTTTTAATTGGATCTGTACCGGGGAAGCATTACAAGCTCGTGCCACGCCTCCTGTCTCTGCCCAGACCTCAGGATTAACTCTTGATATTAAATCCCCTTCAATCTCCTGGTTATCTGTGTAAAGGATCCTATTACCCATGAGAGCCATTATATAGTTGGAAGTTTGTTGTTTAGGCAAGCGTACTTCTATGGTCCCATTATTGAACGAGATCTCTGCTTGCAGTTTAGTAAGGATATCTCGTCCCAACAATGCAATGGGGCAGGAGGGGTGACAAACAAACTGGTGTACAATATGATGGTCACCCACTTTTACTAAAAGGGGAAGGGTTCTTGCTACTACTACATTTTGTCCTTCAAGTCCTTGGACAATAGTATGCCCCGAGGGTCTGCCTGGCGGCGCTGACTTAAGGGGAAGTACACTCAGGGCAGCCCCAGTGTCAATCAGGGCTTCAATTTGGCGGCCCCCTACTCTAATTTCTACCGTGGGATCCAGTCTAGCAGGTTGTGCTGCTAAGAGGGGCCGCTGGGTCCCTCGGCCTCTTCATTGGGGAGAGTCGCTATCTGAGCCTCCTGCATTGTAAAGGATTGAGGGTGGGATTGTTTCAGTCCTGCGTCCCTGTCGTATCAGGTGCCTATTAGGACACTCATTCTTCCAATGTCCTTCCTGTCTGCACAGAGCACACTGATTTCGTCCTAAGCGGGGACGTCGGGGTTTTCCTCCATCTCCTATAAAAACATTCTCATTTCTCCTATTCTGTTTTTCACCCTTGTCCTGTCCTTGCCTCAAAGCCATAACGAGAGCCTTTGTTCCTTTCTTCCTTTCCTCCTCGTCCCGTCTATCATACACCTTTAAAACAATTTCCAACAGTTCCTCTATATTCTTCCCTGATGCTCCGGGTATCTTTTGTAATTTCTTTCTAATATCCTCATAAGATTGACCAATGAAGAGGGGAGTCAGCACTGCCTTTCCATTCTTATCCTCTGGGTTCAAATCTGTGTACCTTCTACAGGTTTCGCATAAGCGCTCATAAAAGGCTGCTGGATTTTCTTTCCGTTCTTGCCTTATATTATACAATTTGGCCCAATTAGGGGTTTTCCGAATGCATTGTTTCATACCCTCTACTATAGCCGTGGCATATCTCTGATGGGTTTTTATCTCATCATGTGACCATTCGGGGTCCTTATCGGGCAGTACATCACCTACATTTTCAAATGTCCCCTTATGTTTGTCTACCCACTCACGGGCCTTTGCTAAGACCATACGCCGTTCGTCCGGTGTTAGCAGAACATTTAATACTACTTGCATGTCCCCCCACGTTGGATTATGTGCAGTGATAAGCATTTCAAAAATTGCCGTCAAGGGGGCTGGATCCTCTGAAAATGGGGGATTTTGTAGTTTCCAATTGTATAAATCACTTGTGGCAAAGGGGACATATATCATGGCAGACTTTCCCTCTTTCCCTATTGTTTCGCGGAGAGGAAATATCTTCTGCATTGTAACACTCCTTAGGTGTTTATATACACCGTCCTCACTGTCCCTGCTCTCGTCTTCATTCTCCGGTAAGAATGTATGTGAGATTTCTGTGTCGGTGGGGCTTGTCTCTTTTATTACAGTAGGAGGGGGGTATTTAGGGCCCGTACCCGCCATTATTTGTTTATCCAAGGCTTGCAAACTGGGATATACTGGGGGCGGGAGTACATAATCTGGAGCCGAAGGAATTACAGGGGGTGGACAGGGTTTTAAGGGCGGGCATGGCTTTTTCATAAGTATACGAGGTTGTTTTTTCATCGGGATCCGAGCCATTAATATTTGCAAAGTTTTTTGTCTACATTTTTGTAGCCAAGGCGGGGAATCGGACACCAGATCCTGCCAGATATTAATATACGGATACTGGTCCCAATGCCCGTCTCGGGTTACGATATTATGTACGGCTTGTATTACTTCTGGTTTCAAAGAACCCCCATCTGGCCAATCTACTCCAAATGTTGTCCATTCTATTGTACAGAATTTTATGAGATCGTCTTTACTTAACGGGACACCAAAGTCTGATTGGCTCCGTCTAAACGCTTGCCAATTGTCTAGCATACAGCCAAGGGGTGTCCCTGCATAATAGCTCTGAGCGGATCCCATCTTATTATATGGTCGTAATCAAAAACTACACAGACATGCATAAGACACACTTAAAAGGAAAAGACCTGCAGACAGTCGACTGACCCCCCTTGCAATCAAGATATCCTGGTCATTGAGTTTCCTCTAGCAGGAGTCTTGGGGCGGCTGAGGTCAGTCTAAGTCTTAACAGTCCTTATAAGATTACCAACTCTTTAACATATATTCATTTTCTGGTATAAAACAAAAAGAAAAAGCATTAATATACTAAACAAAAATACTAAGCCTAAAACATGTAGAACCCATAAGCTAGTTGAATCCCCTTGCGCATACATATTAATGAATATGTTAAAACACCATACTTACAATATACTTTCCTGTATACAAGCAGCCAGCCTCTTAAGTTCCCTCTAGTCTTCCCACACTTCGGGGGCGTTACTCTTTAAACCCTAGAGGTAAACGCACTTACCACCCGGAGTGGCCGCGTCTGGCTCTGGAGACTCGGAACAGGGCAAATATAAGGTCTCTGTGTCTATGTAGACCCTCTCTAGAGAGGACACCGCTGCCCCGGCCGGCCGAGATGATCCGAGAGCACGAGCCGCACAATCAGCTCGAGGTGGCCACTTCTCTCGGTACCAGCTCACTAGCCTCCGGTGCGATAGCGCCCCCTACAGGGAGGGTCCCGGCGGAGTCGCCAGAATTGTTAGCCAAAAGGGCTCGTTCTCCCCGGAGCTAGTCAATTACCCCAAGGAGGCACAGAGACCTAGATAGAGTATAAACAGATAGCAGCCCTTTATTAATGCGATCAGCTGAGCGGGTGTCCCCCTCGGTTCATACCAGAGGAGTGACACACTGAAGCAGAGCAGTGAGTACATATATATACCATTTTTGACGTCATATCAGACCATGGTGATACAGCATATTTTCAGGATTTTGCAGACGTGGGGTACATAGGTCTATTTACTTGTACTCTAAACATTCCACGTTTATCCCCTTGACCATGGTACTGTTCAATATTTATTATTGGTTATGCAAACAGGTCATGGATCATTTAGCAATAGCCTCATTTCCTAGAACAACTAAGTACATTCCCAAAATAACAACCTGGCACAAATCATAATATCTATCACTGTGTCAGCCAATCTGCTATCCGCTCCTGTCCGTCCTCCAATCTTCTATCCGCTCCTGTGTCAGCCACCCTGCTATCCTCTCCTCTCCGTCAGCCACCCTGCTATCTGCTCCTCTCTGACAGCCAATCTGCTATCCGCTCCTGCGTCAGTCAATCTGCTATCCGCTCCTCACCCCAGCCACCCTGCTATCCGCTCCTCTCTGCGAGCAACCCTGCAAACCACTCCTCTCCGACAGCCACCCTGCTATCCGCTCCTCTCCGTCAGCCACCCTGCTATCCGCTGCTGTGTCAGCCAATCTGCTATCTGCTCCTCTCTGCCAGCCAATCTGCTATCCGCTCCTCTCCATCAGCCAATCTGCTATCCGCTCCTCTTTGCCAGCCAATCTGCTATAAGCTCCTCTCCGCCAACCACCCTGCTATCCGCTCCTCTCCGTCAGCCACCCTGCTATCGGCTCCTCTCCGTCAGCCAGTCTGCTATCCGCTCCTGTGTCAGCCAATCTGCTATCCGCTCCTCTCTGTCAGCCAATCTGCTATCCGCTCCTGATAGCAGATTTCCTGACACAGGAGAGGGTAGCAGGGTGACTGGCGGAGAGGAGCGGATAGCAAGGTGGTTGGCGGAGAGGAGCGGATAGCAGGGTGGTTGGAGGAGTGGAGCGGATAGCAGGGTGGTTGGCGGATAGGAGCTTATATCATATTGGCTGGCAAAGAGGAGCGGATAGCTGGGTGTCTGGCAGACAGGAGCGGATAGCAGGGTGGCTGGCGGACAGGACCGGATAGCGGGGTGGCTGGCGGAAAGGAGCGGATAGCAGATTGGTTGGCGGAGAGCAGAAGATAGCAGATTAGCTGGCAGAGAGGAGCGGATAGCAGGTTGGCTGGCGGAGAGGAGCGGATAAGAAGGGTGGTTGGCAGAGAGGAGCGGATACCAGATTGGCTGGAGGAGAAGAGCGGAGAGCTGATTGGCTGGCGGAGAGGAGCGGATTGAAGATTGGATGGCAGAGAGGAGCGAATAGCAGGGTGGCTGGCAGACAGGAGCGGATAGCAGATTGGCTGGCGGAGAGGAGCTGATAGCAGGGTGGCTGGAGGAGTGGAGCGGATAGCAGAGTGGCTTACACAGGAGCGGATAGCAGGGTGGCTGGCAGAGAGGAGCGGATAGCAGGGTGGTTGGCAGAGAGGAGCGGATACCAGATTGGCTGGAGGAGAAGAACGGAGAGCAGATTGGCTGGCGGAGAGGAGCGGATTGAAGATTGGATGGCAGAGAGGAGCGAATAGCAGGGTGGCTGTCAGACAGGAGCGGATAGCAGATTGGCTGACACAGGAGCAGATAGCAGGGTGGCTGGCGGAGAGGAGCGGATAGCGGGGTGGTTGGCGGAGAGGAGCGGATAGCAGATTGGCTGGCGGAGAGGAGCGCATAGCAGATTAGCTGGCAAAGAGGAGCGGATAGCAGATTAGCTGGCAGAGAGGAGCGGATAGCAGATTGGCTGGCGGAGAGGAGCGGATAGCAGGGTGGCTAGCGGAGAGGAGCGGATAGCGGGGTGGTTGGCGGAGAGGAGCGGATAGCACATTGGCTGGTGGAGAGGAGATGATAGCATATTGGCTTGTGGAGAAAAGCGGATAGCAGATTGGCTGACACAGGAGCGGATAGCAGGGTGGGTGGCGGAGAGGAGCGGATAGCAGGGTGGGTGGCGGAGATGAGCAAATAGCAGATTGGCTGGCCAAGAGGAGCGGATAGCAGGGTGGCTGACACAGGAGCGATAGCAGGGTGGCTGGCGGAGAGGAGCGGATAGCAGATTGGCTGACACAGGTGCGGATAGCAGGGTGGGTGGCGGAGAGTAGCGGATAGCAGGGCGGGTGGCGGAGAGGAGCGGATAGCAGATTGGCTGACAAAGACGAGCTGATAGCAGGGTGGCTGGCGGAGAGGAGCGGATAGCAGGGTGGTTGGCGGAGAGGAGCGGATAGCAGGGTGGTTGGCGGAGAGGAGTGGATAGCAGACTGGCTGGCCAAGTGGAACGGATAGCAGGGTGGCTGGCAGAGCGAGCGGATAGCAGATTGGATGACACAGGAGCGGATATCAGGGTGGCTGGCGGAGAGGAGCGGATAGCAGGGTGGCTGGCGGAGAGGAGCGGATAGCAGCGTGGCTAGCGGAGAGGATCGGATAGCAGGGTGGTTGGCGGAGTGGAGCGGATAGCAGTGTGGCTGGCGGAGAGGAGCAGATAGCAGGATGGCTGACACAGGAGCGGATAGCAGGGTGGCTGGCGGAGAGGAGCGGATAGCGGGGTGGTTGGTGGAGAGGAGCGGATAGGAGGGTGGTTGGCGGATAGGAGCGGATTGCAGATTGGCTGGGGGAGAGGAGCAGATAGCAATTTGGCTGGCGGAGAGGAGCGGATAGCAGTTTCGCAGACGGAGAAGAGCGGATAGTAGATTAGCTGGCGGAGAGGAACGGATATCAGATTGGCTGGCGGAGAGGAGCGAATAGCAGATTAGCTGGCAGAGAGGAGCGGATAGCAGATTGGCTGGCGGAGAGGAGCGGATAGCAGGGTGGCTAGCGGAGAGGAGCGGATAGCGGGGTGGTTGGCGGAGAGGAGCGGATAGCACATTGGCTGGTGGAGAGGAGATGATAGCAGATTGGCTTGTGGAGAAAAGCGGATAGCAGATTGGCTGACACAGGAGCGGATAGCAGGGTGGGTGGCGGAGCGGAGCGGATAGCAGGGTGGGTGGCGGAGATGAGCAAATAGCAGATTGGCTGGCCAAGAGGAGCGGATAGCAGGGTGGCTGACACAGGAGCGATAGCAGGGTGGCTGGCGGAGAGGAGCGGATAGCAGATTGGCTGACACAGGTGCGGATAGCAGGGTGGGTGGCAGAGAGTAGCGGATAGCAGGGCGGGTGGCGGAGAGGAGCGGATAGCAGATTGCCTGAACAAGAGGAGCTGATAGCTGGGTGGTTGGCGGAGAGGAGCGGATAGCAGGGTGGTTGGCGGAGAGGAGTGGATAGCAGATTGGCTGGCGGAGAGGAGCTGATAGCAGGGTGGCTGGAGGAGTGGAGCGGATAGCAGAGTGGCTTACACAGGAGCGGATAGCAGGGTGGCTGGCAGAGAGGAGCGGATAGCAGGGTGGTTGGCAGAGAGGAGCGGATACCAGATTGGCTGGAGGAGAAGAACGGAGAGCAGATTGGCTGGCGGAGAGGAGCGGATTGAAGATTGGATGGCAGAGAGGAGCGAATAGCAGGGTGGCTGTCAGACAGGAGCGGATAGCAGATTGGCTGACACAGGAGCAGATAGCAGGGTGGCTGGCGGAGAGGAGCGGATAGCGGGGTGGTTGGCGGAGAGGAGCGGATAGCAGATTGGCTGGCGGAGAGGAGCGCATAGCAGATTAGCTGGCAAAGAGGAGCGGATAGCAGATTAGCTGGCAGAGAGGAGCGGATAGCAGATTGGCTGGCGGAGAGGAGCGGATAGCAGGGTGGCTAGCGGAGAGGAGCGGATAGCGGGGTGGTTGGCGGAGAGGAGCGGATAGCACATTGGCTGGTGGAGAGGAGATGATAGCATATTGGCTTGTGGAGAAAAGCGGATAGCAGATTGGCTGACACAGGAGCGGATAGCAGGGTGGGTGGCGGAGAGGAGCGGATAGCAGGGTGGGTGGCGGAGATGAGCAAATAGCAGATTGGCTGGCCAAGAGGAGCGGATAGCAGGGTGGCTGACACAGGAGCGATAGCAGGGTGGCTGGCGGAGAGGAGCGGATAGCAGATTGGCTGACACAGGTGCGGATAGCAGGGTGGGTGGCGGAGAGTAGCGGATAGCAGGGCGGGTGGCGGAGAGGAGCGGATAGCAGATTGGCTGACAAAGACGAGCTGATAGCAGGGTGGCTGGCGGAGAGGAGCGGATAGCAGGGTGGTTGGCGGAGAGGAGCGGATAGCAGGGTGGTTGGCGGAGAGGAGTGGATAGCAGACTGGCTGGCCAAGTGGAACGGATAGCAGGGTGGCTGGCAGAGCGAGCGGATAGCAGATTGGATGACACAGGAGCGGATATCAGGGTGGCTGGCGGAGAGGAGCGGATAGCAGGGTGGCTGGCGGAGAGGAGCGGATAGCAGCGTGGCTAGCGGAGAGGATCGGATAGCAGGGTGGTTGGCGGAGTGGAGCGGATAGCAGTGTGGCTGGCGGAGAGGAGCAGATAGCAGGATGGCTGACACAGGAGCGGATAGCAGGGTGGCTGGCGGAGAGGAGCGGATAGCGGGGTGGTTGGTGGAGAGGAGCGGATAGGAGGGTGGTTGGCGGATAGGAGCGGATTGCAGATTGGCTGGGGGAGAGGAGCAGATAGCAATTTGGCTGGCGGAGAGGAGCGGATAGCAGTTTCGCAGACGGAGAAGAGCGGATAGTAGATTAGCTGGCGGAGAGGAACGGATATCAGATTGGCTGGCGGAGAGGAGCGAATAGCAGATTAGCTGGCAGAGAGGAGCGGATAGCAGATTGGCTGGCGGAGAGGAGCGGATAGCAGGGTGGCTAGCGGAGAGGAGCGGATAGCGGGGTGGTTGGCGGAGAGGAGCGGATAGCACATTGGCTGGTGGAGAGGAGATGATAGCAGATTGGCTTGTGGAGAAAAGCGGATAGCAGATTGGCTGACACAGGAGCGGATAGCAGGGTGGGTGGCGGAGCGGAGCGGATAGCAGGGTGGGTGGCGGAGATGAGCAAATAGCAGATTGGCTGGCCAAGAGGAGCGGATAGCAGGGTGGCTGACACAGGAGCGATAGCAGGGTGGCTGGCGGAGAGGAGCGGATAGCAGATTGGCTGACACAGGTGCGGATAGCAGGGTGGGTGGCAGAGAGTAGCGGATAGCAGGGCGGGTGGCGGAGAGGAGCGGATAGCAGATTGCCTGAACAAGAGGAGCTGATAGCTGGGTGGTTGGCGGAGAGGAGCGGATAGCAGGGTGGTTGGCGGAGAGGAGTGGATAGCAGGGTTGTTGGCGGAGAGGAGTAGATAGCAGATTGGATGGCCAAGAGGAGCGGATAGCAGGGTGGCTGGCGTAGCGGAGAGGATAGCAGATTGGATGAAACAGGAGCGGATAGCAGGGTGGCTGACGGAGAGGAGCGGATAGCAGTGTGGCTGGCGGAGAGGAGCGGATAGCAGCGTGGCTGGCGGAGAAGAGCGGATAGCAGGATGGCTGACACAGGAGCGGATAGCAGATTGGCTGGTGGAGAGGAGCGGAAAGCAGGGTGCCTGGCGGAGAGGAGCGTATAGCAGAGTGGCTGGCGGAGAAGAGCGGATAGCAGGGTGGCTGGCCGACAGGAGCGGATAGCAGGGTGGTTGGAGGAGATGAGCGGATAGCAGACTGGCTCGTGGAGATGAGCGGATAGAAGAGTGGCTGGTGGAGAGGAGCGGATAGCAGATTGGCTGGCGGAGAGGAGCGGATAGCAGGGTGGTTGGCGAAGAGGAGCGCATAGCAGATTGGCTGGCAGAGAGGAGGGGATAGCCGATTGGCTGGCGGAGAGGAGCTGATAGCAGATTGGCTGGCGGAGAGGAGCAGATATCAGGGTGGCTAGGGGAGAGGAGCGGATAGCAGGGTGGCTGGCGGAGAGTACCGGATAGCAGAATGGCTGGCGGAGAGGAGCGGGTAGCAGATTGGCTGGCGGAGAGGAGCGGATAGCAGGGTGGCTGGCGGAGAGTAGCGGATAGCAGTGTGGCTGGCAGACAGGAGCGGATAGCAGATTGACTGGCAGACGGGGCGGATAGCAGGGTGGTTGGCGGAGAAGAGCGGATAACAGATTTGCTGGCGGAGAGGAGTGGATAGCAGGGTGGTTGGCGGAGACGAGCGGATAGCACATTGGCTGGTGGAGAGGAGCAGATAGCAGATTGGCTGACGGAGACCAGCGGATAGCAGATTGGCTGGCGGAGAGGAGCGGATAGCAGATTGGTATGCAGAGAGGAGCGGATAGCAGATTGGCTGACATAGAGGAGCGGATAGCAGGGTGGCTGACCCAGGAGCGGATAGCAGGGGGGTTGGAGGAGAGGAGCAGATAGCAGGGTGGCTGGCTGAGAGGAGTGGATGGCAGGGTGGCTGGCGGAGAGGAGCGGATAGCAGATTGGCTGGTGGAAGGAACGGATAGGAGTTTCGCTTGCAAAGAGGAGTTGATAGCATATTGGCTGACACAGGAGGGGATAGCAGATTGGATGGTGGAGAGGAGCGGATAGCAGGGAGGTTGGCGGAGAGGAGCGGATAGCAGATTGGCCGACACAGGAGCGGATAGCAGATTGGCGTACGGAGAGGAGCGGATAGCAGGGTGGCTGGCGGAGAGGAGCAGATAGCAGTTTGGCTGACACAGTAGCGGTTAGCAGGGTGGCTGGCGGAGAGGAGCGGATAGCAGAATGTCTGGCGGAGAGGAGCGGATAGGAGATTGGCTGGCGGAGTGAAGCAGATAGCAGATTGGCTGACACAGTAGCGGATAGCAGGGTGGCTGGCGGAGAGGAGCGGATAGCAGAATGGCTGGCGGAGAGGAGCGGATAGCAGATTGGCTGGCAGAGACGAGTGGATAGCAGGGTGGTCTGGCGGAGGGGAGCGGATAGCAGGGTGGGTGGCAGAGAGGAGCGGATAGCAGGGTGGCTGGCGGAGAGGATCGGATAGCAGCGTGGCTGGCGGAGAGAAGCCGATAGCAGATTGGATGGCAAAGAGGAGAGGATAGCTGATTGGCTGACAACGGAGCGGATAGCAGATTGGCTGGCGGAGAGGAGTGGATATCAGGGTGGCTGGCAGAGAGGAGCGCATAGCAAATTGGCTGGCGGAGAGGAGCGGATAGCAGGTTGGCTGGCGGAGAGGAGTAGATAGAAGGGTGGCTGGTGGAGAGGTGCGGATAGCAGATTGGACGGCAAAGAGGAGCAAATAGCAGATTGGCTGACACAGGAGCGGATAGCAGATTGGCTGGCGGAGACGAGCTGATAGCAGGGTGGCTGGCGGAGAGGAGCGGATAGCACGGTGGCTGGCGAAGAGGAGCGGATAGCAGGGTGGTTGGCGGAGAGGAGCGGATAGCAGGGTAGTTGGCGGAGAAGAGCGGATAGCAGATTGGCTAGCAGAGCGGAGCGGATAGCAGGGTGGCTGGCGGAGAGGAGGGGATAGCACATTGGCTGTCACAGTAGCAGATAGCAGATTGGCTGGCGGACAGGATCGGATAGCAGATTGGCTGGCGGACACGAGCGGATAGCAGTTTGCCTGACACAGGAGCGGATAGTTGATTGGCTGGCGGAGAGGAGCGGATAGGAGATTGGCTGGCGGAGACAAGCGGATAGCAGGGTGGCTGGCGGAGAGGAGCGGATAGCAGATTGGCTCACACAATAGCGGATAGCCGATTGGCTGACACAGGAGCAAATAGCAGATTGGCTGGCGGAGAGGACAGGGTAGCAGGGTGGCTGGAAAAGAGGAGTGGATAGCAGATTGGCTGACGGATAGGAGCTTATAGCAGATTGGCTGGCAAAGATGAGCGGATAGCAGATTGGCTGACACAGGAGCGGATAGCAGATTGGCTGGCCGACAGGAGTGGATAGCAGATTGGCTGCCGGAGACCAGCAGATAGCAGATTGGCTGGCGAAGAGTAGCGGATAGCAGGGTGGTTGGCGGAGAGGAGCGGATAGCAGGGTGGTTGGCGGATAGGAGCGGATAGGAGATTGGCTGGCGGAGCGGAGCTGATAGCAGGGTGCCTGGCGGAGAGGAGCGGATAGCAGATTGGCTGTCACAGTCGCAGATAGCAGATTGGCTGGCGGACAGGATCGGATAGCAGATTGGCTGGCGGACAGGAGCGGATAGCAGATTGCCTGACACAGGAGCGGATAGTAGATTGGCTGGCGGAGAGGAGCGGATAGCAGATTGGCTGGCGGAGACGAGCAGATAGTAGGGTGGCTGGCGGAGAGGAGCGGATAGCAGATTGGCTGACACAGGAGCGGATAGCCGATTGGCTGACACAGGAGCGGATAGCAGATTGGCTGGCGGAGAGGACAGGATAGCAGGGTGGCTGGAAAGGAGGAGCAGATAGCAGATTGGCTGACAGATAGGAGTTTATAGCAGATTGGCTGGCAAAGATGAGCAGATAGCAGATTGGCTGACACAGGAGCGGATAGGAGATTGGCTGGCCGACAGGAGCGGATAGCAGATTGGCTGCCGGAGACAAGCAGATAGCAGATTGGCTGGAGAAGAGGAGCGGATAGCAGGGTGGTTGGCGGAGAAGAGCAGATAGCAGGGTGGTTGGCGGAGAGGAGCGGATAGCAGATTGCCTGGCGGAGTGGAGCGGATAGCAGGGTGGCTGGCGGAGAGGAGCGGATAGCAGATTGGCTTTCACAGTAGCAGATTGCGGATTGGCTGGCGGACAGGATCGGATAGCAGATTGGCTGGCGGAGAGGAGCGGATAGCAGATTGGCTGACACAGGAGCCAATAGCAGGGTGGCTGACACAGCAGCGGATAGCAGGGTGTTTGGCGAAGAGGAGCGGATAGCAGGGTGGCTCGCGCAGAGGAGCGAATTACAGGGTGGCTGGCTGAGAGGAGTGGATAGCAGGGTGGCTGGCGGAGAGGAGCGGATAGCAGGGTGGCTGACACAGGAGCGGATAGCAGATTGGCTGGTGGAGAGGAGCGGATAGCAGGGTGGCTGACACAGGAGCGGATAGCAGATTGGCTGATGGAGAGGAGCGGATAGCAGGGTGGCTGGTGGAGAGGAGCGGATAGCAGGGTGGTTTTCAGAAAGGAGCGGATAGCAGATTGGCTGGCGGAGACGAGCGGAGAGCGGATTGGCTGACACAGGAGCGGATAGCAGATTGGCTGACGGAGACGAGCGGATAGCACATTGGCTGGCGGAGAGCAGCGGATAGCTGGATGGCTTGCGGAGAGGAGCGGATAGCAGATTGGCTGGTGGAGACGAGCGGATAGCAGGGTTGTTGGCAGAGAGGAGCGGATAGCAGGGTGGCTGGCGTAGAGGAGCGTATAGTAGGGTGGCTGACACAGGAGCGGATAGCAGATTGTCTGACGGAGAGGAGCGGATAGCAGGGTGGTTGGCGGAGTGGAGCGGATAGCAGGGTGGCTGACGCAGAGGAGCGGATTGCAGGGTGGCTGGCTGAGATGAGCGGATTGCAGGGTGGCTGGCGGAGAGGAGCGGATAGCAGGGTGGCTGACACAGGTGTGGATAGCAGATTGGCTGGTGGAGAGGAGTGGATATCAGGGTGGCTGGTGGAGAGGAGCGGATAGCAGGGTGGTTGTTAGAAAGGAGCGGATAGCAGGGTGGGTGGCGGAGAGGAGCGGATAGCAGGGTGGCTGGCGGAGAAAAGCAGATAGCAGGGTGGCTGGCGGAGAGGAGCGGATAGCAGGGTGGCTGACAAAGGAGCGGATAGCAGATTGGCTGAGTGAGAGGAGCGGATAGCAGGGTGGTTGGCAGCGAGGAGCGGATAGCAGGGTGGTTGGCAGAGAGGAGCTGATAGCAAGGTGCCTGGCGTAGAGGAGAGGATAGCAGGGTGGCTGGCAAAGAGGAGCGGATAGCAGATTGACTGGCGGAGAGAAGCGGATAGCAGGGTGGCTGGTGGAGAGGAGAGGATAGCAGGGTGGCTCGTGGAGAGGAGCGGATAGCAGGGTGGTTGGCAGAAATGAGCGGATAGCAGGGTGGTTGGAGGAGAGGAGCGGATAGCAGGGTGGCTGACACAGGAGCGGATAGCAGATTGGGTGACACAGGAGCGGATAGCAGATTGGCTGGCGGAGAGGAGCGGATAGCACATTGGCTGATGGAGAGGAGCGGATAGCAGGGTGGCTGGCGGAGAGGAGCGGATAGCAGGGTGGCTGACACAGGAGCGGATAGCAGATTGGCTGACGGAGAGGAGCGTATAGCAGGGTGGTTGGCGGAGAGGAGAGGTGTCAGGCTTGACCCTCACTTGAAACTGGGGGGTTCCAAAGTGAGGACCCGCATGTACTCCTCACCCTAAAATCCTAGGGTGGGTCTCCCCTTTTGCTGCCACCACCGCGGTCAATTACGTGGGCCGGGACACCCCTGTTTTCCCCCCTGCCTCTTTCGAAAGGCGTTCCCTGGGGAAACACAGATCCACTCACAGGAGGGAAACCTCCCCCCTCCCTCTCTCCTAGCCACTGGAAAGAGATACCTGATTCAAACTGCTTGAATCAAACCCAGGGAGACTGATCTCTTCCCCCTGCCTTCTCTGCCCGGAGATAAGCTGGTCTCACTACCGAGAGAGAAACAGTTCCTTAGCTCCCTCCCCCTGTATCCACAGTAGAAGGGATTTAATCAAATCTTTATAGAAAGAATTTATTAAAAGAAAAACAAGAAAATACAGAATCTCTATGAGTCCAAGCTGGACACTCATAGGGTATAACCTTGCTAAGTTCTGGAGAGAATCCTCTCTCTTTCTCAGTATAACAAAACAGGCAGAATTAAGAATAATCAATAACAAACACACAGAATTGCAAACACAGGATTATTAGCTGAGGACACAAAGTACCTTTCTAATACTCACTATTTTGACTAGAAGAAATTAGTTCAGAAAGATGGATACTTGCAGAAGACTTGATTAAAACGTCTAGACCCTTGTAATTCCAGACGGCTAAGAACAATACACATTCACACAGAGGGACAAAGTTCCCTCCTAGGATTTTCAAATTCTCTTCCCTGATTGGTCCTCAGGTCAGGTGCCCACCAGGTACTATGTTTTAACCCTTTACTAACTATTCATGACACGCCCCCCAAATCGTCACAGTGGGATCCACTGGCGGCGATTTCCTCCTAGAACTGTAAGACAAACAGAGCCATAAAACACATGCACTATTACATAGACTACAAAGCATGAAAACATGTTAATAACACTTTTTAGCCACTCGATTCTGGGAAACTTTCACGAGAGAGTGCATCAGCAATTTTGTTGGAAGCTCCTGAAATGTGTTGAATGTCAAAGTCAAAGTCTTGGAGCGCTAAGCTCCAGCGGAGAAGTTTCTTGTTGTTTCCCTTGTTGGTGTGAAGCCACTGTAGCGCAGCATGGTCAGTTTGTAGCTGGAAGCGCCGGCCCCAAACGTATGGGCGGAGTTTTTCCAAGGCATACACAATGGCGTAACATTCTTTTTCACTGATGGACCAGTGGCTTTCCCTCTCAGACAGTTTCTTGCTGAGAAACACGACAGGATGGAAGTTGTGATCCGGTCCTTCCTGCATTAGTACCGCTCCTACCCCACGTTCAGATGCATCGGTGGTAACTAGGAAGGGTTTTTCAAAGTCCGGGGCTCTTAATACAGGGTCAGACATGAGCATCGCCTTAAGCTGGGTAAAGGCTTTCTGACACTCATCAGTCCACTTAACTGCATTTGGCTGGGTTTTCCTGGTCAAATCAGTCAGTGGGGCAGCGATTTGGCTGTAGTGTGGGACAAATCGCCTGTAATAGCCGGCCAAACCTAAGAAGGATTGGACCTGTTTCTTTGACCTTGGGACAGGCCACTGTTGGATAGCCTCCACCTTGGCCTGTAGGGGGTTGATGGTTCCTTGACCCACCTGGTGTCCTAGGTAAGTCACTCTGTTTTGGCCTATTTGACACTTTTTGGCCTTAACAGTCAGTCCTGCCTGCCTGATGCGCTCAAAAACCATTTTCAAATGTTCTAGGTGTTCGGGCCATGAATCAGAAAAAATGGCCACATCATCGAGGTATGCAACTGCACAGTCTCCCAATCCCGCTAGTAGACCATCCACCAGCCTTTGGAAGGTGGCAGGTGCATTCCGCAGTCCGAACGGAAGCACATTAAATTCAAACACCCCTGCATGGGTGATGAAGGCAGATTTTTCCTTGGCGGATTCATCTAGTGGTACTTGCCAGTACCCCTTGGTTAAGTCAATGGTAGAGATGAACTGGGCACGTCCCAACTTTTCCAATAGCTCATCAGTGCGTGGCATTGGATAGTTGTCTGGACGAGTTACAGCATTTAGCTTATGGTAGTCCACGCAAAAGCGTATTTCCCCATCTGGTTTGGGAACCAGAACCACTGGAGATGCCCATGCACTGGTAGAAGGGCGGATGATACCCATCTCCAACATGTTGTCAATCTCCTTTTTAATAGCAACTTTGGCATGAGGTGACACCCGGTAGGGTGGGGTTCTAATTGGGTGAGCATTACCTGTGTCAATGGAGTGGCAGGTTTGCTCAGTCCGTCCTGGTTTGGCTGAGAACAAGGGGTCGAAGTCAGTGCACAGTCCCTTGATCTGTTGCCGCTGTAGACGTTGCAGGGTTGTGGAGAGGGTCACCTCTTCCACACCACCATTCTTTTTACCTTCGTAGTAGACACCGTCAGGCCACGCGGTGTCATCTCCTTCCTGGACTGTAAACTGACAGACCTGTAATTCTCTAGGGTAAAAGGGCTTCAGAGAGTTAACATGAAACACTTTAGGCTTTAAAGAGGAATCTGGGAATGCTATGAGGTAGTTAACAGCTCCCAGGCGCTCCTGGACCACGTATGGTCCTTCCCAGGACTCTTCCATCTTATGGGCCTGTTGCGCCTTCAAGACCATGACCTGGTCTCCAACCTTGAAGGAACGCTCTCTGGTGTGTCTATCATACCAGACCTTTTGCTCCGCTTGAGCATCCTTTAAGTTCTCTCGAGCAAGGGCCCAAGAGTCTCGGAGGGTGTTTTGAAGGTTGCTTACAAAGTCCAGAATGTTAGTTCCTGGAGGAGGCGTAAACCCCTCCCATTGCTGCTTAACCAGCTGTAATGGCCCCTTAACCTCATGGCCATACACCAGCTCGAATGGTGAGAAACCTAAACTGGGATGTGGTACAGCCCTGTAGGCAAACAGCAACTGCTGTAACACTAGATCCCAGTCATTGGAATGTTCATTTACGAATTTACGGATCATGGCCCCCAAAGTTCCATTAAACCTTTCCACTAGGCCATTAGTTTGGTGATGGTACGGGGTGGCCACCAAGTGATGCACCCCATGAGTTTCCCACAAGTCTTTCATGGTCCCTGATAGGAAATTTGTTCCCGAATCTGTAAGAATTTCAGAGGGCCAACCCACCCTGGTAAAAATGTCAGTTAAGGCCTGGCACACAGTTTTAGCCCTGGTGGTGCCTAGAGCTACTGCTTCCGGCCATCTGGTAGCAAAGTCCACAAAAGTCAGTATGTACTGCTTTCCTCTGGGGGTCTTCTTTGGGAAAGGACCCATAATATCCACAGCTACTCGCTGAAATGGGACCTCCATTATGGGAAGTGGTTGGAGAGGGGCCTTGACCTGGTCTTGGGGTTTTCCTACCGTTTGGCATACCTTACAAGACCGGACGTAAGTGGCTACCGCCTTGCTCATCCCCTCCCAGTCAAAGGACCTTCCCAACCTGTCTTTGCTTCGCTTCACCCCAGAATGGCCACTAGGGTGATCATGGGCTAAGCTTAAGAGCTTTTCCCGGTACTTGGTCGGAACTAGCAACCGTTTTCGAGGATGCCAGCCCTCCTGGTGTCCACCAGAAAGAAATCCTTGTATAACAGTCCTTGGTCCACAACGAACCGGGAACGGTTAGTAGAGCTGAGAGGCGGTGGGTTGCTGCGTGCCGCCGCCCATGCTTTCTTGAGGCTGTCATCGGCTTCCTGTTCGGTCTGGAACTGTTCTCTTGAGGCGGGAGACACCAGTTCCTCTGGAAGGGATGCGGTGATGAGGTTGTTTCCGTTGACTGTGAACCGCTCTCCGCAGGTGCACAAGGTGATATTTCAGGCTCTGGCTGAGCCTCTTGGGTTGGGTTGTTTGCTTCCTCTGCCAGTTCCATCTCGCTGGCGCCCTCTGGCGATGGTGTTGTAATCGCTGGCGCCGGTGCTGGCGCTGGTTGCTCTTCCAGTTCCGGTCCTGGGACTGGATGTGTTATGGCTGCTGTAGCTGTAGGTATGGGAGCCGGTTCCACCCTCTCTGGTAACACAGACGGGGTCTCGGTGGATGGCTCAGGAACAGGTATGGGTCCGGCAGCTCGTCTGGCTTGGCTGCGTGTAACCACTCCCTCTGTTTTTTGCTGTTCAACGTGTCGGGCTAAGTCGTTCCCCAGTAGCATGGGAATCGCATGGTTGTCATAGACAGCAAAAGTCCACGTCCCTGACCAGCCCTTGCACTGGACAGGTAAACGCACTGTAGGTAATGTTACAGGTTTCGACATGAAGGGGCGAATTGTCACTTTGGTTTTCTGGTTGATGAATTTGGGGACCACGAAGGATCGGTGGATAGCTGACACATGCGCTGCAGTGTCCCTCCATGCGATGATCTCCTTTCCGTCCACTCTCAAAGTTTCCCTATGTTCCAAGGGTATTTGAGATACATCTATGTCCGGCTGTCCTTGGTGTGAAGGTGCAAGGAGTTGCACTCGGTTTAGGTTCTTTGGGCATCTGGCTTTGATATGCCCCAATTCATTGCATCGAAAACATCGCCCACTTGATGGGTCACTGGTTTGTGTTGGTCTACTGGAAACTGGTGTGGTAGAAGAAGAAGTAGGGTGTGACTGTCCTTGGGTTGTAGGTGTGGGCTTGATTGGGCCTCGATGGTAGGGTTTAGTCTCGGTGGGTACCTTGTGGGATTCGCTCCCCTTGGCAGTAGCTTTTGTGTTGTCTACCGATGACATCCATCTGGCTCCAATCTCTCCTGCCTCAGTGAGAGTTTTTGGTTTACCATCTTGTATGTAGCGTCTAATGTTCTGAGGAACACCATCTAGGAACTGTTCCATCAATATCAGGAGGTGTAAGTCCTCTATCTCCTTAACCTTGGATCCCGTTATCCAGGACAAATAGTGTTTTTCAAGGTAAGCCGCGTGCTGTGGAAATGATATCTCTGGTTTCCATTTCTGGGCTCTGAAACGCTGTCGGGCGTGATCAGGGGTGATGCCCATTCTGAGTCTGACCTTGCTTAGGAATAGTTGAAAGTCATTCATCTGGGCTATAGGCATTTCAGCTGCCACCAGGGATAATTGTCCGCTGAGCTGTGACCTCAGCTCTACCATGTATTCTTCTTCATGAAGTTTGTATCCAATACAGGCCCTTTCAAAGTTTCCTAAGAAGGCCTCAACATCATCACCTGGCCTGTAGGCGGGAAATTTTCTCCGAGAAGGTTGATCAGTAGGTTGAAGAGGGGGTGGATTGTTTGGATCATGCTGCTTAGCCTTTTCCATTTCTAGAGCCTGCTGGTGGGCCTCCCTCTGGAGCTCGATTTGTCTCCTGTGGTCAGCGTCTTTGATTTTTTCTTTCATTTCCATCTCCTGGAGTTTAATATTTAATTCCTGTTGTTTTAAGTCCAGTTCTCTTTGTTTTGCATCCAGTTTTGATGCGTCCTTGTTACTCATTGTTTCTGTGTCCTGGTGCTGGCCACACCCCTCTGCAGTCTGTGAACTGTCTGTGGTGCTTGACCGTCCCTAACCCTGTCTATGATAACTTGAGTAAAGAAAGAGAAACAATCCTTTGTATAGCAAATTGTGGTTTGTATAATGTTACTGTTTTGTATTGAGAAAGAGGGAAAGATAAAAAAAAATTTCTCTGTCTCCCTCCCCCTCTGAGCTGGTGACTCAGTAGCCTAGTTGAAAGGCTGCTGCTAACAATACCTGTGAGAAAAGTCTGGGCTATTTCCCTCAGGAATCTGTGTCCTCCTGCCTTTTGAGCATGTCAAAAAACCCAGGAAAAAAAAATCTGGCTGAAGGGATTCTCTCCCCCCTCCCCAAACCTGTTTTTCCCGCTGGATGGGAATGTACTTTGACGAGCACTTCCCCCCACCTCAGGAATCCTGAGTGGTACCTCGTATCACAATGGACGAAGACACCGCTCCGCAGGTGGGCTTTGTAACAAGAAAGCCCTGTAATCCTGAAACTGCCTTAGAGTGCCTCTGGTAGAAAAGCCTTGCCTCTCTCTCTGGGTCCGAAACACCACTGCCACCATGTCAGGGTTGACCCTCACTTGAAACTGGGGGGTTCCAAAGTGAGGACCCGCATGTACTCCCCACCCTAAAATCCTAGGGTGGGTCTCCCCTTTTGCTGCCACCACCACGGTCAATTACGTGGGCCGGGACACCCCTGTTTTCCCCCCTGCCTCTTTCGAAAAGCGTTCCCTGGGGAAACACAGATCCACTCACAGGAGGGAAACCTCCCCCCTCCCTCTCTCCTAGCCACTGGAAAGAGATACCTGATTCAAACTGCTTGAATCAAACCCAGGGAGACTGATCTCTTCCCCCTGCCTTCTCTGCCCGGAGATAAGCTGGTCTCACTACCGAGAGAGAAACAGTTCCTTAGCTCCCTCCCCCTGTATCCACAGTAGAAGGGATTTAATCAAATCTTTATAGAAAGAATTTATTAAAAGAAAACAAGAAAATACAGAATCTCTATGAGTCCAAGCTGGACACTCATAGGGTATAACCTTGCTAAGTTCTGGAGAGAATCCTCTCTCTTTCTCAGTATAACAAAACAGGCAGAATTAAGAATAATCAATAACAAACACACAGAATTGCAAACACAGGATTATTAGCTGAGGACACAAAGTACCTTTCTAATACTCACTATTTTGACTAGAAGAAATTAGTTCAGAAAGATGGAAACTTGCAGAAGACTTGATTAAAACGTCTAGACCCTTGTAATTCCAGACAGCTAAGAACAATACACATTCACACAGAGGGACAAAGTTCCCTCCTAGGATTTTCAAATTCTCTTCCCTGATTGGTCCTCAGGTCAGGTGCCCACCAGGTACTATGTTTTAACCCTTTACTAACTATTCATGACAAGAGGATAGCAGGGTGGCTGGCGGAGAGGAGCGGATTGCAGATTGGCTGACTGAGAGGAGCGGATAGCAGGGTGGTTGTCGGAGAGGAGCAGATAGCAGGGTGGCTGACGGAGAGGAGCGGATAGCAGGGTGGCTGATACAGGAGCGGATTGCAGGGTGGTTGGCGGAAAGGAGCGGAGAGCAGGGTGGCTGGCGGAGAGGAGCGGATAGCAGATTGTCTGGCGAAGAGGAGCGGATAGCAGATTATCTGACACAGGAGAGGATAGCATATTGGCTGGTGGAGAGGAGCGGATAGCAGATTGGTTGGCGGAGAGGAGCGGATAGCAGGGTGGCTGGCGGAGAGGAGCGGATAGCAGGGTGGCTGGCGGAGAGGAGCGGATAGCAGATTGGCTGACACAGGAGCGGATAGCGGATTGGCTGGCGGAGAGGAGCGAATAGCAGGCTGGCTGGCGGAGAGGAGCGGATAGCAGGGTGGCTGGCGGAGAGGAGCGGATAGCAGGGTAGCTGGCGGAGAGGAGCGGATAGCAGGGTGGCTGGCAGAGAGGAGCGGATAGCAGATTGGCTGACACAGGAGCGGATAGCGGATTGGCTGGCGGAGAGGAGCGGATAGCAGAGTGGCTGGGGGAGAGTAGCGGATAGCAGGGTAGCTGGCGGAGAGGAGCGGATAGCAGGGTAGCTGGCGGAGAGGAGCGGATAGCAGGGTGGCTGGCAGAGAGGAGCCGATAGCAAATTGGCTGGCGGAGAGGAGCGGATAGCAGGGTGGGTGACACAGGAGCGGATAGAGGATTAGCTGACAGAGAGGAGCGGATAGCAGATTGGCTGGCGGAGAGGAGCGGATAGCAGGGTGGCTGGCGGAAAGGAGCGGATAGCAGATTGGATGACGGAGAAGAGCGGATAGCAGAGTGGCTGGCGGAGAGTAGCGGATACGGTGGCTGGCGGAGAGGAGCGGATAGCAGATTGGCTGACACAGGAGCGGATAGCAGATTAGCTGACGGAGAGGAGCATATAGCAGATTGGATGGCGGAGATGAGCGGATAGCAGGGTGGCTGGCGGAGAGGAGCGGATAGCTGGGTGGCTGGCAGAGAGGAGCGGATAGCAGGGTGGCTGGCGGAGAGGATTGGATAGCAGATTGGCTGGCGGAGAGGAGCGGATAGCAGGGTGGCTGGCGGAGAGGAGCGGATAGCAGGGGGGTTGGCGGAGAGGAGCGGATAGCAGATTGGCTGGCGGAGAGGAGCGGATAGCAGGGTGGCTGGCAGAGAGGAGAGGATAGCGGATTGGCTGACACCAGAGCGGATAGCAGATTGGCTGGCGGAGAGGAGCGGATAGCAGAGTGGGTGACACAGGAGCGGATAGCAGATTGGCTGGCAGAGAGGAGCGGATAGCAGATTGGCTGCCAGAGAGGAGCGGAGAGCAAATTGGCTGGCGGAGAGGAGCGGACAGCAGGGTGGGTGACACAGGAGCGGATAGGACACTGGCTGGCGGACAGGAGCGGATAGCAGGGTGGCTGGCGGAGAGGAGCGGACAGCAGGGTGGCTGGCGAAGAGGAGCTGATAGCAGATTGGCTGATACAGGAGTGGATAGCAGATTGGCTGGCGGAGAGGAGCGAATAGCAGATTGGCTGACACAGGAGCAGATAGCAGATTGGCTGGCGGAGAGGAGCGGACAGCAGATTGGCTGTCGGAGAGGAGAGGACAGCAGATTGGCTGGTGGAGAGGAGCGGACAGCAGATTGGCTGGCGGAGAGGAGCGGATAGCAGATTGGCTGGCGGAGAGGAGCGGATAGCAGATTGGCTGGCAAAGACGAGTTGATAGCAGATTGTCTGACACAGGAGCGGATAGCAGATTGGTTGGCGGAGAGGAGATGATAGCAGGGTGGCTGGCGGAGAGGAGCGGATAGCAGGATGGTTGGCGGAGAGGAGCGGATAGCAGGGTGGTTGGCGGAGATGAGCGGATAGCAGGGTGGCTGGCGGACAGGAGCGGATAGCAGGGTGCTTGGCGGAGAGGAGTGGATAGTAGGGTGGTTTGCGGAGAGGAGGGGATAGCAGATTGGGCTGGCGGAGCGGAGCGGATAGCAGGGTGGCTGGTGGAGAGGAGCAGATAGCAGATTGGCTGGCGGAGAGGTGCGGATAGCAGACTAGCTGGCAAAGAGGAGCGGATAGCAGATTGACTGCCGGAGAGGAGCGGATAGCAGGGTGGCTGGCGGAGAGGAAAGGATAGCAGATTGGCTGGCGGAGAGGAGCGGATAGCAGACTGGCTGGCAAAGAGGAGCGAATAGCAGATTGGCTGGCGGAGAGGAGCGGATATCAGATTGGCTGGCGGAGAGCAGCGGATAGCAGGGTGGCTGGCAGAGAGGAGCGGTTATCGGATTGGCTGGCAAAGAGGAGCGGCAGGCGGATTAGCTGACACAGGAGCGGATAGCAGATTGGCTGACGGAGAGGAGCGGATAGAACATTGGCTGGCGGAGAGGAACGGATAGCAGATTGGCTGGCGGAGACGAGAGGATAGCAGGGTGGTTGGCAGAGAGGAGCGGATAGCAGGGTGGTTGGTGGAGAGGACCGGATTCCAGGGTGGCTGGCGGACAGGAGCGGATAGAAGATTGGCTGGCGGACAGGAGCGGATAGCAGATTGGCTGGGTGACAGGAGTGGATAACACATTGGCTGCCGGAGAGCAGCGGATAGCAGGGAGGTTGGCGGAGAGGAGCGGATAGCAGGGTGGCTGGCGGAGATGAGCGGATAGCAGTGTGGCCAGCGGACAGGAGCGGATAGCAGGGTGGCCGGCGGACAGGAGCGGATAGCGGGGTGGCTGACGGACAGGAGAGTATAGCAGATTCGCTGGCAGACAGGAGCGGATAGCAGATTGGCTGGCGAAGAGGAGCGGATAGCAGGGTGGTTGGCGGAGAGGAGCGGATAGCAGGGTGGCTGGCGGAGAGGAGAGGATAGCAGACTAGCTGGCAAAGTACAGCGGATAGCAGATTGGCTGGCGGAGAGGAGCGGATAGCAGGGTGGCTGGCGGACAGGAGCGGATAGCAGGGTGGCTGACACAGGAGCGGATAGCAGATTGGCTGGTGGAGAGGAGCGAATAGCAGGGTGGCTGGTGGAGAGGAGCGGATAGAAGGGTGGTTGGCAGAGAGGAGCGAATAGCAGGGTGGCTGGCGGAGAGGAGCGTATAGCAGGGTGGCTGGCGGAGAGGAGCGGATAACAGGGTGGCTGACACAGGAGCGGATAGCAGATTGACTGGCGGAGAGGAGTGGATAGCAGATTGGCTGGCAAAGAGGAGCGGATAGCAGATTGGCTGGCGGAGAGGAGCGGATAGCAGATTGGCTGGCGGAGAGGAGGGGATAGCAGGGTGGCTGGCGGAGAGGAGCGGATAGCAGATTGACTGGCGGAGAGGGGCTGATAGCTGATTGGCTGGTGGAGAGGGGCGGATAGCAGATTGGCTGGCGGAGAGGACCGGATAGCAGGGTGGCTGACACAGGAGAGGATAGCAGATTGGCTGACGGAGAGGAGCGGATAGCAGGGTGGCTGACACAGGAGAGGATAGCAGATTGGCTGACGGAGAGGAGCGGATAGCAGGGTGGCTGACACAGGAGAGGATAGCAGATTGGCTGACGGAGAGGAGCGGATAGCAGGGTGGTTGGCGGAGAGGAGCGGATAGCAGGGTGGTTGGCGGAGAGGAGCAGATAGCACATTGGCTGGCGTAGAGGAGCGGATAGCAGGTTGGCTGACACAGGAGCGGATAGCACATTGATTGGCGGAGAGAAGCGGATAGCAGGGTGGCTGACAAAGGAGCGGATAGCAGATAGGCTGGTTGAGAGGAGCGGATAGCAGGGTGGCTGGTGGAGAGGAGCGGATAGCAGGGTGGCTGGCGGAGAGGAGCGGATAGCAGATTGGCTGACACAGGAGCGGATAGCAGGGTGGCCTTCGGAGAGGAGCGGATAACACGGTGGCCGACACAGGAGCCGATAGAGATTGGCTGGCGGAGAGGAGTGGATAGCACATTGGCCGGCGGAGAGGAGCGGATAGCAGGGTGGCTGACACAGGAGCGGATAGCAGAGTGGCTGGCGGAGAGGACCGGATAGCAAGGTGGCTGACACAGGAGCTGATAGCGGATTGGCTGGCGGAGAGGAGCGGATAGCAGATTGGCTGGCGGAAAGGGGCGGATAGCAGATTGGCTGGCGGAGAGGAGCGTATAGCAGTGTGGCTGGCGGATAGGAGCGGATAGCAGGGTGGCTGGCGGAGAGGAGCTGATAGCAGGGTGGCTGGCGGAGATTAGCGGATAGCAAATTGGCTGGCGGAGAGGAGCGGATAGCAGGGTGGCTGGTGGAGAGGAGCGGATAACAGGGTGGCTGACAGAGGAGCGGATAGCAGATTGACTGGCGGAGAGGAGCGGATAGCAGTGTGGCTGACACAGGAGCGGATAGCAGATTGGCTGGTGGAGAGGGGCCGATAACAGGATGGCTTGCGGAATGGGGCGGATAGAAGATTGGCTGACGGAGAAGAGCGGATAGCAGGGTGGCTGGCGGAGAGTAGCGGATAGCAGGGTGGCTGGCAGAGAGGAGCGGATAGCAGGGTGGCTGACACAGGAGCGGATAACCGCATTCTCCACCAAAATGTTATACCAATATAATAAAAACCAGCAGGATCTTATTAAGAGGGATAAGGCAAAGATGCCAATTTTATTGTAAATACCATAACAAAACAAAAGACAATGTTTTCCTACTTATTCCTTATACACACACACACACGCACACGCACACATATTCATTCACACAATCATTCATTCAGGTTCTGTGTAGATGTTATAGTTACCAGCCTAGATGTTGCTCATTCCAAGTTACTGACCAGGTATCTTGGTCATGAGGAAGGAGCCGAGTCTGTGTCAGATGCATCTGATGCTCCTGTAGGTTTTTATCAGAACCATAGACTCAAAGTCCTTTTTCTTTAGAGTCCAGTTTTATAGGGATTTTTCCCTATGTTAGTTCATAGGAGTTGCTTCATTCTGCTGTTGCTAAATCAATCAGCAGATGGCTGGCTCCATTCTGTCAGATGCTTGTTTTTTCTTCCTTTGAGGTGGTGGGGGTCATCTGGTTGATCCCACTTGACACCTTCTTCAGCCAACACTGAATTCTTCAGACTGGTAACTCCCTAACCATTCATTTATTGTTTAAACTAGGCATGCATTCACATACATTCTCTATCTTAATCACATCTATTTCACTGTCTCTTTACTTTTTGGGGTGTTACCAACTTATGTGAGACTCCCTGTCTTTTAACAAGCAAAGATAAAGTGAGATGAAAACTTACAGAGGGTGGGGGTCTCTATCTATACACTATAACAGCTACTGTTTTGACTTACTTAGAGTTAATTAATGTTTAGCAAGTTTTATACAAAGTATTTCTTTGAGCAGGCTTCACACAGACACAGCTGGTGGCTTGCAGGTTAGAATCACAAATTTACTTTTAACATAAACCTTTAGTTATAAGGCATCAATTAACAATAAGTCATTTTTTCATATAAACCATGTCTAATATAAACCTTCTTTAATATCCCTACACTCTCCGCCAGCCAATCTGCTATCCGCTCCTCTCTTCCAGCCACCCTGCTATGCGCTCCTCTCCGCCTGCCACCCTGCTATCTGCTCCTGTGCCAGCCAATCTGCTATCCGCTCCTCTTTGCCAGCCAATCTAATTTCCGCTCCTCTCCGCCAGCCAATTTGCTATCAGCTCCTCTCAGTCAGCAAATCTTCTATCCGCTCCTCTCCGCCAGCCACTCTGCTATCCGCTCCTGTGTCAGCCAAACTGCTATCCGCTCCTCTCTGCCAGCCAATCAGCTATCCGCTCCTTTCCGCCAGCCAATCTGCTATCCGCTGCTATGTCAGCCAATCTGATATCCGCTCCTCTTTGCGAGCCACCCTGCTATCCGCTCCTCTCCGCCAGCCACCCTGCTATCAGCTCCCCTCCGCCAACCACAGTGCTATCCGCTCCTCTCCGCCAGCCACCCTGCTATCCGGTCCTCTCCGCCAGCCAATCTGCTATCCGCTCCTCTTTGCCAGCCAGTCTGCTATCCGCTCCTCTCCGCCAGCCACCCTGCTATCCGCTCCTCTCCTCCAGTGACCCTGCTATCCGCTCCTCTCTGCCAGCCAATCTGCTATCCGCTCCTGTGTCAGCCAAACTGCTATCCGCTCCTCTTTGCCAGCCATCCTGCTATCCGCTCCTCTCCGCCAGCCAATCTGGTATCCGCTCCTCTCCGCCAGCCAATCTACTATCCGCTCCTCTCCGTCAACCACACTGCTATCCGCTCCTCTCTGCCAACCACCCTGCTATCCGCTCCTCTCTGCCAACCACCATGCTATCCGCTCCTCTCCGCCAGCCCCCCTGCTATCCGCTCCTCTCCACCAGCCAATCTGCTATCCGCTCCTGTGTCAAACACCCTTCTATCCGCTCCTCTCCGCCAGCCAATCGACTATCCGCTCCTGTGTCAGCCAATCTGCTATCCGCTCCCCTTTGACAGCCACCCTGGTATCCGCTCCTCTCCGCCAGCCACCCTGCTATCCGCACCTCTCTGCCAACCACCCTTCTATCCGCTCCTCTCCACCAGCCAATCTGCTATCCGCTCCTGTGTCAGCCAATCTGCTATCCGCTCCTGTGCAACTCAATCTGCTATCCGCTCCTCTTTGCCATCCAATCTGCTATCCGCTCCTCTCCTCCAGCCACCCTGCAATCCGCTGAACTCCGCCAACCACCCTGCTATCAGCTCCTCTCCGCCAGCCACTCTACTATCCGCTCCTGTGTCAGCCAAACTGCTATCCGCTCCTCTCTGCCAGCCAATCAGCTATCCGCTCCTCTCCGCCAGCCAATCTGCTATCCGCTGCTGTGTCAGCCAATCTGATATCCGCTCCTCTCCGCCAGCCACACAGCTATCCGCTCCTCTCCTCCAGTCACCCTGCTATCCGCTCCTCTCCGCCAGCCAATCTGCTATCCGCTCCTGTGTCAGCCAAACTGCTATCCGCTCCTCTTTTCCATCCATCCTGCTATCTGCTCCTCTCCGCCAGCCAATCTGCTATCCGCTCCTCTCCGCCAGACAATCTACTATCCGCTCCTCTTTGCCAGCCAGTCTGCTATCCGCTCCTCTCCGCCAGACAATCTACTATCCGCTCCTCTCCGCCAACCACCCTGCTATCCGCTCCTCTCTGCCAACCACCATGCTATCCGCTCCTCTCCGCCATCACCCTGCTATCCGCTCCTCTCCACCAGCCAATCTGCTATCCGCTCCTGTGTCAAACACCCCTCAATCCGCTCCTTTCCGCCAGCCAATCTACTATCCGCTCCTGTGTCAGCCAATCTGCTATCCGCTCCCCTTTGACAGCCACCCTGGTATCCGCTCCTCTCCGCCAACCACCCTTCTATCCGCTCCTCTCCACCAGCCAATCTCCTATCCGCTCCTCTTTGCCAGCCAATCTGCTATCCGCTCCTCTTTGCCAGCCAATCTGCTATCCGCTCCTGTGTCAGCCAATCTGCTATCCGCTCCTCTTTGCCAGCCAATCTGCTATCCGCTCCTCTCCGCCAGCCTCCCTGCAATCCTCTCCTCTCCGCCAGCCAATCTGCCATCCGCCCCTGTGTCGGCCACCCTGCTATCCGCTCCTCTCCGCCAGCCAATCTGCTATCCGCTCGTCTCCGCCAGCCAATCTGCTATCCGCTCGTCTCCGCCAGCCAATCTGCTATCCGCTCCTGCGTCAGCCAATCTGCTATACGCTCCTCTCCACCAGCCACCCTGCTATACGCACCTCTCCGCCAGCCAATCTGCTATCCGCTCCTGTGTCAACCAAATTGCTATCAGCTCCTCTCCGCAAGCCACCCTGCTATCCGCTCCTCTCCGCCAGCCATTCTGCTATCCACTCCTAACTGCCAACCACCCTGTTATCCGCTCCTCTCCGCCAGCCACCCTGCTATCCGCTCCTCTCCGCAAGCCACCCTGCTATCCGCTCCTCTCTGCCAGCCACCCTGCTATCCGCTCCTCTCCGCAAGCCAATGTGCTATCCTCTCATCTCCGTCAGCCAATCTGCTATCCGCTCCTGTGTCAGGCAATCTGCTATCGGCTCCTCTTTGCCATCCAATCTGCTATCCGCTCCTCTACTCCAGCCACCCTGCTATCCGCTCCTCTCCGCCAGCCTCCCTGCTATCCGCTCTTCTTTGCAAGCCACCCTGCTATCCTCTCCTCTCCGCCAGCCACCCTGCTATCCGCTCCAGTGTCAGCCAATCTGCTATCCGCTCCTCTCTGCCAACCACCCTGCTATCCGCTCATCTCCGCCAGCCAATCTGCTATCCGCTCCTGTGTCAGCCAATCTGCTATCTGCTCCTCTTTGCCAGCCACCCTGCTATCCGGTCCTCTCCGCCAGCCAATCTGCTATCCGCTCCTCTTTGCCAGCCAGTCTGCTATCCGCTCCTCTAACCACCCTGATATCCGCTACTCTCTGACAGCCACCCTGATATCCGCTACTCTCTGCCAGCCACCCTGCTATCCGCTTCTCTCCGCCATCCACCCTGCTATCCGCTCCTCTCCACCAGCCAATCTGCTATCCGCTCCTGTGTCAGCCAATCTGCTATCCGTTCCTCTTTGCGAGGCACCCTGCTATCCGCTCCTCTCCGCCAGCCACCCTGTTATCCGCTCCTCTCCGCCAGGCAATCTGCTATCCGCTCCTCTCCGCCAACCACCCTGCTGTCCTCTCCTCTCCGCCAGCCACCCTGCTATCCGCGCCTCTCCGCCAGCCAATCTACTATCCGCTCCTGTGTCAGCCAACCTGCTCTCCGCTCCCCTTTGACAGCCACCCTGGTATCCGCTCCTCTCCGCCAGCCACCCTGCTATCCGCTCCTCTCCGACAACCACCCTTCCATCCGCTCCTCTCCACCAGCCAATCTGCTATCCGCCACTGTGTCACCCAATCTGCTATCCGCTCCTCTTTGCCAGCCACCCTGCAATCAGCTCCTCTCCGCCAGCCAATCTGCCATCCGCCCCTGTGTTGGCCACCCTGCTATCCGCTCCACTCCGCCAGCCAATCTGCTATCCGCTCGTCTCCGCCAGCCACCCTGCTATCCGCTCCTCTCCGCCAGCCAATCTGCTATCCGCTCCTGTGTCAACCAAACTGCTATCAGCTCCTCTCCACAAGCCACCCTGCTATCCGCTCCTCTCCGCCAGCCATTCTGCTATCCACTCCTCTCTGCAAACCACCCTGCTATCCGCTCCTCTCCGCCAGCCACCCTGCTATCCGCTCCTCTCCGCAAGCCACCCTGCTATCCGCTCCTCTCTGCCAGCCACCCTGCTATCCGCTCCTCTCCGCCAGCCAATGTGCTATCCTCTCATCTCCGTCAGCCAATCTGCTATCCGCTCCTGTGTCAGGCAATCTGCTATCCGCTCCTCTTTGCCATCCAATCTGCTATCCGCTCCTCTACGCCAGCCACCCTGCTATCCGCTCCTCTCCGCCAGCCACCCTGCTATACGCTCCTCTTTGCAAGCCACCCTGCTATCCTCTCCTCTCCGCCAGCCACCCTGCTATCCACTCCAGTGTCAGTCAATCTACTATCCGCTCCTCTCTGCCAACCACCCTGCTATCCGCTCATCTCCGACAGCCAATCTGCTCTCCGCTCCTGTGTCAGCCAATCTGCTATCTGCTCCTCTTTGCCAGCCACCCTGCTATCCGCTCCTCTCCGCCAGCCACCCTGCTATCAGCTCCCCTCCGACAACCACACTGTTATCCGCTCCTCTCCGCCAGCCACCCTGCTATCCGGTCCTCTCCGCCAGCCAATCTGCTATCTGCTCCTCTTTGCCAGCCAGTCTGCTATCCGCTCCTCTCCGCCAGCCACCTTGCTATTCGCTCCTCTCCTCCAGCCACCCTGCTATTAGCTCCTCTCCGCCAGCCACCCTGCTATCCGCACCTCCCGCCATCCAATGTGCTATCCGCTCTTCTCCGTCAGCCAATCTGCTATCCGCTCCTGTGTCAGCCAATCTGCTATCCGCTCCTGTGTAACCCAATCTGCTATCCGTTCCTCTTTGCCAGGCACCCTTCTATCCGCTCCTCTCCGACAGCCACCCTGCTATCCGCTCCTCTCCGCCAACCACCCTGCTATCCGCTCCTCTCCGCCAGCCAATTTGCTATCAGCTCCTCTCAGTCGTCAAATCTTCTATCCGCTCCTCTCCGTCAGCCAATCTGCTATTCTCAACTCTCCGCCAGCCACCCTGCTATCTGCTCCTCTCCGCCAGCCAATCTGCTATCCGCTCCTCTCCGCCAGCCAATTTGCTATCCGCTCCTCTCAGTCAGCCAATCTTCTATCCGCTCCTCTCAGTCAGCCAATCTTCTATCCGCTCCTCTCAATCAGCCAATCTTCTATCTGCTTCTCTCCGTCAGCCAATCTGCTATCCGCTCCTCTCCGTCAGCCAATCTGCTATCCGCTCCTCTCCGCCAACCACCCTGCTATCCGCTGCTGTCTGCCAACCACCCTGCTATCCGCTCCTCTCCACCAGCCACCCTGCTATCCGCTCCTCTCCACCAGCCAATCTGCTATCCGCTCCTGTGTCAGACACCCTACTATCCGTTCCTCTCTGCCAGCCACCCTGCTATCCGCTCGTCTCCATCAGCCAATCTGCTATCTGCTCCAATGTCAGTAAATCTGCTATCCGCTCCTCTCCGCCAACCACCCTGCTATCCGCTCGTCTCCCCCAGGCACCCTGCTATCCGTTTCTCTCTGCCAGCCACCCTGCTATCCGCTCCTCTCCTCATCCAATCTGCTATCCGGTCCTCTCCGCCAGCCAATCTGCTATCCGCTCCTCTTTGCCAGCCAGTCTGCTATCCGCTCCTCTAACCACCCTGCTCTTCGCTCCTCTCTGCCAACCACCCTGATATCCGCTCCTCTCCGCCAGCCACCCTGCTATCCGCTCCTCTCCACCAGCCAATCTGCTATCCGCTCCTGTGTCAGCCACCCTGCTATCCGCTCCTCTCCGCCAGCCACCCTGCTATCCGCTCCTCTCCACCAGCCAATCTGCTATCCGCCCCTGTGTCAGCCAATCTGCTATCCGCTCCTCTTTGCCAGCCACCCTGCAATCAGCTCCTCTCCGCCAGCCAATCTGCCATCCGCCCCTGTGTCGGCCACCCTGCTATCCGCTCCTCTCCGCCAGCCAATCTGCTATCCGCTCGTCTCCGCCAGCCACCCTTCTATACGCTCCTCTCCGCCAGCCAATCTGCTATCCGCTCCTGTGTCAACCAAACTGCTATCAGCTCCTCTCCGCAAGCCACCCTGCTATCCGCTCCTCTCCGCCAGCCATTCTGCTATCCACTCCTCTCTGCCAACCACCCTGCTATCCGCTCCTCTCCGCCAGCCACCCTGCTATCCGATCCTCTCCGCCAGCCACCCTGCTATCCGCTCCTCTCTGCCAGCCACCCTGCTATCCGCTCCTCTCTGCCAGCCACCCTGCTATCCGCTCCTCTCTGCCAGCCACCCTGCTATCCGCTCCTCTCCGCCAGCCAATGTGCTATCCTCTCATCTCCGTCAGCCAATCTGCTATCCGCTCCTGTGTCAGGCAATCTGCTATCCGTTCCTCTTTGCCATCCAATCTGCTATCCGCTCCTCTCCGCCAGCCACCCTGCTATCCGCTCCTCTCCGCCAGCCACCCTGCTATCCGCTCCTCTCCACCAGGCAATCTGCTATCCGCTCCTGTGTCAGCCACCCTGCTGTCCGCTCCTCTCCGCCAGCCACCCTGCTGTCCGCTCCTCTCCGCCAGCCAATCTGCTATCCGCTCCTGTGTCAGCCAATCTGCTATCCGCTCCTGTGTAACCCAATCTGCTATCCGTTCCTCTTTGCCAGGCACCCTGCTATCCGCTCCTCTCCGCCAGCCACCCTGCTATCCGCTTCTCTCCGCCAGCCACCCTGCTATCCGCTCCTCTCCGCAAACCACCCTGCTATCCGCTCCTCTCCGCCAGCCAATTTGCTATCAGCTCCTCTCAGTCATCAAATCTTCTATCCGCTCCTCTCCGTCAGCCAATCTGCTATTCTCAACTCTCCGCCAGCCACCCTGCTATCTGCTCCTCTACGCCAGCCAATCTGCTATCCGCTCCTCTCCGCCAGCCAATTTGCTATCCGCTCCTCTCAGTCAGCCAATCTTCTATCCGCTCCTCTCAATCAGCCAATCTTCTATCCGCCCCTCTCCGTCAGCCAATCTGCTATCCGCTCCTCTCCGTCAGCCAATCTGCTATCCGCTCCTCTCCGCCAACCACCCTGCTATCCGCTGCTGTCTGCCAACCACCCTGCTATCCGCTCCTCTCCACCAGCCACCCTGCTATCCGCTCCTCTCCACCAGCCAATCTGCTATCCGCTCCTGTGTCAGCCACCCTACTATCCGTTCCTCTCTGCCAGCCACCCTGCTATCCGCTCGTCTCCATCAGCCAATCTGCTATCTGCTCCAATGTCAGGAAATCTGCTATCCGCTCCTCTCCGCCAACCACCCTGCTATCCGCTCCTCTCCGCCAGGCACCCTGCTATCCGTTTCTCTCTGCCAGCCACCCTGCTATCCGCTCCTCTCCTCATCCAATCTGCTATCCGGTCCTCTCCGCCTGCCAATCTGCTATCCGCTCCTCTTTGCCAGCCAGTCTGCTATCCGCTCCTCTAACCACCCTGCTCTTCGCTCCTCTCTGCCAACCACCCTGATATCCGCTCCTCTCCGCCAGCCACCCTGCTATCCGCTCCTCTCCACCAGGCAATCTGCTATCCGCTCCTGTGTCAGCCACCCTGCTGTCCGCTCCTCTCCGCCAGCCACCCTGCTGTCCGCTCCTCTCCGCCAGCCAATCTGCTATCCGCTCCTGTGTCAGCCAATCTGCTATCCGTTCCTCTTTGCCAGGCACCCTGCTATCCGCTCCTCTCCGCCAGTCACCCTGCTATCCGCTCTTCTCCGCCAACCACCCTTCTATCCGCTCCTCTGAACCAGCAAATCTGCTATCCGCTCCTGTGTCAGCCAATCTGCTATCCGCTCCTCTCCGCCAGCCACCCTGCTATCCGCTCCTCTCCGCCAGGCACCATGCTGTCCTCTCCTCTCCGCCAACCACCCTGCTGTCCTCTCCTCTCCGCCAGCCACCCTGCTATCCGCTCCTCTCCTCAAGCCACCCTGCTATCCGCTCCTCTCCGCCAGCCACCCTGCTATCCGCTCCTCCCACCATCCAATGTGCTATCCGCTCTTCTCCGTCATCCAATCTGCTATCCGCTCCTGTGTCAGCCAATCTGCTATCCGATCCTGTATCAGCCAATCTGCTATCTGTTCCTCTCCGCCAGCCACCCTGCTATCCGCTCCTCTCCGCCAGCCACCCTGCTATCCGCTCCTCTCCGCCAACCACCCTGCTATCTGCTCCTCTCCACCAGCCAATTTGCTATCAGCTCCTCTCAGTCAGCAAATCTTCAATCCGCTCCTCTCCGTCAGCCAATCTGCTATTCTCAACTCTCCGCCAGCCACCCTGCTATCCGCTCCTCTCCGCCATCCAATCTGCTATCCTCTGCTGTGTCAGCCAATCTGCTATCCGCTCCTCTCCGCAAGCCAGCCTGCTATCCGCTCCTCTCCTCCAGCCACCCAGCTATCCGCTCCTATCCGCCAGCCAGTCTGCTAGCAGCTCCTGTGTCAGTCAATCTGCTATCCGCTCCTCTTTGCCAGCCACCCTGCTATCCGCTCCTCTCCGCCAGCCAATCTACTATCCGCTCCTCTGCGCCAGCCAATTTGCTATCCGCTCCTCTCCGCCAGCCAATTTGCTATCCGCTCCTCTCCGCCAGCCACCCTGCTATCCGCTCCTCTCCACCAGCCAATCTGCTATCCGCTCCTGTGTCAGCCAATCTGCTATCCGCTCCTCTTTGCCAGCCAATCTGCTATCCGCTCCTCTCCGCCGGCCACCCTGCAATCCGCTCCTCTTTGCCAGCCAATCTGCCATCTACCCCTGTGTAATCCACCCTGCTATCCGCTCCTCTCCGCCAGCCAATCTGCTATCCACTCGTCTCGGCCAGCCAATCTGCTATCCGCTCATCTCCGCCATCCAATCTGCTATCCGCTCCTGTGTCAGCCAATCTGCTATCCGCTCCTCTCCGCAAGCCACCCTGCTATCCGCTTCTCTCCGCCAGCCAATCTGCTATCCGCTCCTCTCCGCCAGCCACCCTGCTATCCGCTCCTCTCCGCCAGCCACCCTGCTATCCGCTCCTCTCCGCCAGCCAATGTGATATCCGCTCCTCTCCGTCTGCCAATCTGCTATCCGCTCCTGTGTCAGCCAATCTGCTATCTGCTCCTCTCCGCCAGCCACCCTGCAATCCGTTCGTCCCGCCAGCCAATGTGCTATCCGCTCCTCTCCGTCAGCCAATCTGCTATCAGCTCCTGTGTCAGCCAATCTGCTATCCGCTCCTGTGTCAGCCAATCTGCTATCCGCTCCTCTTTGCCATCCAATCTGCTATCCGCTCCTCTCCGCCAGCTACCCTGCTATCCGCTCCTCTCCGCCAGCCACCCTGCTATCCGCTCCTCTCTGCCAGCCACCCTGCTATCCGCTCCTCTCCGCCAGCCAATCTGCTATCCGCTCCTGTGTCAGCCAATCTGCTATCCGCTCCTCTCCGCAAGCCACCCTGCTATCCGCTTCTCTCCGCCAGCCAGTCTGCTATCCGCTCCTCTCCGCCAGCCACCCTGCTATCCGCTCCTCTCCGCCAGTCACCCTGCTATCCGCTCCTCTCCGTCAGCCAATCTGCTATCCGCTCCTGTGTCAGCCAATCTGCTATTCGCTCCTGTGTCACCCAATCTGCTATCCGCTCCTCTTAGCCATGCAATCTGCTATCCGCTCCTCTCCACCAGCCACCCTGCTATCCGCTCCTCTCCACCAGCCACCCTGCTATCCGCTCCTCTCCGCAAGCCACCCTGCTATCCGCTCCTCTCCGCCAGCCACCCTGCTATCCGCTCCTGTGTCAGCCAATCTGCTATCTGCTCCTCTCCGCCAGCCACCCTGCAATCCGTTCGTCCCGCCAGCCAATGTGCTATCCGCTCCTCTCCGTCAGCCAATCTGCTATCAGCTCCTGTGTCAGCCAATCTGCTATCAGCTCCTGTGTCAGCCAATCTGCTATCCGCTCCTGTGTCAGCCAATCTGCTCTCCGCTCCTCTTTGCCATCCAATCTGCTATCCGCTACTCTCCGCCAGCTACCCTGCTATCCGCTCCTCTCCGCCAGCCACCCTGCTATCCGCTCCTCTACGCCAAGCAATCTGCTATCCGCTCTTCTTTGCCAGCCAATCTGCTATCAGCTCCTCTCCGCCAGCCACCCTGCAATCCGCTCCTCTCGGCCAGCCACCCTGCTATCTGCTCCTCTCCTCCAGCCAATCTGCTATCCGATCCTCTCCGCCAGCCACCCTGCAATCTGCGCCTCTCCGCCAGCCACCCTGCTATCCGCTCCTCTCCGCCAGCCAATCTGCTATCTGCTCCTCTACTCAGCCAATCTACCATCCGCCCCTGTGTCAGCCACGCTGCTATCCGCTCCTCTCCGCCAGCCAATCTGCTATCCGCTCGTCTCCGCCAGCCAATCTGCTATCGATTTCTGTGTCAGCCAATCTGCTATCTGCTTCTCTCCGCCAACCACCCGGCTATCCGCTCCTCTCCGTCAGCCACCCTGCTATCCGCTCCTCTCCGCAAGCCACCCTGCTATCCACTCCTCTCCGCCACCCACCCAGCTATCCGTTCCTCTCCGCCAGCCACCCTGCTATCCGCTCCTCTCTGCCAGCCAATGTGCTATCCGCTCCTCTCCGTCAGCCAATCTGCTATCTCCTCCTCTTTGCCAGCCAGTCTCCTATCCGCTCCTCTACACCAACCACCCTGCTATCCGCTCCTCTCCGCCAGTCACCCTGCTATACGCTCCTCTCCGCCAGCTAAACTGCTATCCGCTCCTGTGTCAGCCAATCTGATATCCGCTCCTGTGTCAGCCAATCTGCTCTCCGCTCCTCTCCACCAGCCACCCTGCAATCCGCTCCTCTTTGCCAACCACCCTGCTATCCGCTCCTCTCCGCCAGCCACCCTGCTATCCGCTCCTCTCCGCCAACCACCCTTCTATCCGCTCCTCTCCACCAGCCAATCTGCTATCCTCTCCTCTCCACCAGCCAATCTGCTATCCGCTCCTCTCCGCCAACCACCCTTCTATCCGCTCCTCTCCGCCAGCCACCCTGCTATCCGCTCCTCTCCGCCAACCACCCTTCTATCCGCCCCTCTCCACCAGCCAATCTGCTATCCGCTCCTGTGTCAGCCAATCTGCTATCCGCTCCTCTCCACCAACCACCCTGCTCTCCTCTCCTCTCCGCCAGCCACCCTGCTATCCGCTCCTCTCCGCCAGCCACCCTGCTATCCGCTCCTCCTGCCATCCAATGTGCTATCCTCTCCTCTCCGTCAGCCAATCTGCTATTCGCTCCTGTGTCAGCCAATCTGCTATCCGCTCCTGTGTCAGCCAATCTGCTATCCGCTCCTGTGTCAGCCAATCTGCTATCCGCTCCTGTGTCAGCCAATCTGCTATCCGCTCCTCTCCACCAACCACCCTGCTGTCCTCTCCTCTCCGCCAGCCACCCTGCTATCCGCTCCTCTTTGCCAGCAAGTCTGCTATCCGCTCCTCTCCGCCAACCACCCTGCTATCCGCTCCTCTCTGCCAACCACCATGCTATCCGATCCTCTCCGCCAGCCACCCTGCTATTCGCTCCTCTCCACCAGCCAATATGCTATCCGCTCCTGTGTCAAACACCCTTCTATCCGCTCCTCTCCGCCAGCCAATCTACTATCCGCTCCTGTGTCAGCCAATCTGCTATCCGCTCCCCTTTGACAGCCACCCTGGTATCCGCTCCTCTCCGCCAGCCACCCTGCTATCCGCACCTCTCCGCCAACCACCCATCTATCTGCTCCTCTCCACCAGCCAATCTGCTATCCGCTCCTGTGTCAGCCAATCTGCTATCCGCTCCTCTTTCCCAGCCAATCTGCTATCCGCTCCTCTCCGCCAGCCACCCTGCATCCGCTCCTCTCTGCCAGCCAATCTGCCATCCGCCCCTGTGTCGGCCACCCTGCTATCCGCTCCTCTCCGCCAGCCAATCTGCTATCCGCTCGTCTCCGCAAACCAATATGCTATCCGCTCGTCTCCGCCAGCCAATCTGCTATCCGCTCCTGCGTCAGCCAATCTGCTATACGCTCCTCTCCGCCAGCCACCCTGCTATCCGCTCCTCTCCGCCACCCATTGTGCTATCCAATCCTAACTGCCAACCACCCTGCTATCCGCTCCTCTCCGCCAGCCACCCTGCTATCCGCTCCTCTCCGCAAGCCACCCTGCTATCCGCTCCTCTCTGCCAGCCACCCTGCTATCCGCTGCTCTCCGCAAGCCAATGTGCTATCCTCTCATCTCCGTCAGCCAATCTGCTATCCGCTCCTGTGTCAGGCAATCTGCTATCCGCTCCTCTTTGCCATCCAATCTGCTATCCGCTCCTCTCCGCCAGCCACCCTGCTATCCGCTCCTCTTTGCAAGCCACCCTGCTATCCTCTCCTCTCCGCCAGCCACCCTGCTATCCGCTCCAGTGTCAGCCAATCTGCTATCCGCTCCTCTCTGCCAACCACCCTGCTATCCGCTCATCTCCGCGAGCAAATCTGCTATCCGCTCCTGTGTCAGCCAATCTGCTATCTGCTCCTCTTTGCCAGCCACCCTGCTATCCGCTCCTCTTCGCCAGCAACCCTGCTATCCGCTCCCCTCCGCCAACCACACTGCTATCCGCTCCTCTCCTCATCCAATCTGCTATCCGGTCCTCTCCGCCAGCCAATCTGCTATCCGCTCCTCTTTGCCAGCCAGTCTGCTATCCGCTCCTCTAACCACCCTTATATCCGCTCCTCTCCACCAGCCAATCTGCTATCCGCTCCTCTCCGCCAGCCACCCTGCTATCCGCTCCTCTCCGCCAGCCACCCTGCTATCCGCTCCTCTCCTCCAGCCAATCTGCTATCCGCTCCTGTGTCAGCCAATCTGCTATCCGCTCCTCTCCGCCAGCCAATATGCTATCCGCTCCTCTCCGCCAGCCAATCTGCTATCCGCTCCTCTCCGCCAGCCAATCTGATATCCGCTCTTCTCCGCCAGCCAATCTCCTATGTGCTCCTCTCCGCCAGCCACCCTGCTATCCGCTCCTCTCCGCCAGCCACCCTGCTATCCGCTCCTCTCCGCCAGCCACCCTGCTATACGCTCCTCTCCGCCAGCCACCCTGCTATCCGCTCCTGTGTGAGCCAATCTGCTATATGCTCCTCTCCGCCAGACACCCTGCTATACGCTACTCTCCGCCAGCCAATCTGCTATCCGCTCCTGTGTCAACCAAACTGCTATCAGCTCCTCTCCGCAAGCCACCCTGCTATCCGCTCCTCTCCTCCAGCCATTCTGCTATCCACTCCTCTCTGCCAACCACCCTGCTATCCGCTCCTTTCTGCCAGCCACCCTGCTATCAGCTCCTCTCCGCAAGCCACACTGCTATCCGCTCCTCTCTGCCAGCCACCCTGCTATCCGCTCCTCTCCGCCAGCCAATGTGCTATCCTCTCATCTCCGTCAGCCAATCTGCTATCCGCTCCTGTGTCAGGCAATCTGCTATCCGCTCCTCTTTGCCATCCAATCTGCTATCCGCTCCTCTCCGCCAGCCACCCTGCTATCCGCTCCTCTCCGCCAGCCACCCTGCTATCCGCTCCTCTTTGCAAGCCACCCTGCTATCCTCTCCTTTCCGCCAGCCACCCTGCTATCCGCTCCCCTCCGCCAACCACACTGCTATCCGCTCCTCTCCTCATCCAATCTGCTATCCGGTCCTCTCCGCCAGCCAATCTGCTATCCGCTCCTCATTGCCAGCCAGTCTGCTATCCGCTCCTCTAACCACCCTGCTATTCGCTCCTCTCTGCCAGCCACCCTGCTATCCGCTCCTCTCCGCCAGCCACCCTGCTATCCGCTCCTCTCCGCCAGCCACCCTGCTATCCGCTCCTCTCCACCAGCCAATCTGCTATCCGCTCCTGTGTCAACCAATCTGCTATCCGTTCCTCTTTGCCAGGCACCCATCTATCCGCTCCTCTCCGCCAGCCACCCTGCTATCCGCTCCTCTCCGCCAACCACCCTTCTATCCGCTCCTCTCCACCAGCCAATCTGCTATCCGCTCCTCTCCGCCAGCCACCCTGCTATCCACTCCTCTCCGCCAGCCACCCTGCTATCCGCTACTCTCCGCCAGCCACCCTGCTATCCGCTACTCTCCGCCAGCCAATCTGCTATCCGCTCCACTCCGCCAACCACCCTGCTGTCCTCTCCTCTCCGCCAGCCACCCTGCTATCCGCTCCTCTCCGCCAGCCAATCTGCTATCCGCTCCTGTGTCAGCCAATCTGCTATCCGCTCCTCTTTGCCAGCCACCCTGCTATCCGCTCCTCTCCGCCAGCCACCCTGCTATCCGCTCCTCTCCGCCAGCCAATCTGCTATCCGCTCCTGTGTCAGCCAATCTACTATCCGCTCCTCCCCGCCAGCCACCCTGCAATCCGCTCCTCTCAGCCAGCCACCCTGCTATCCGCTCCTCTCCTCCAGCCAATCTGCTATCCGTTCCTCTCCGCCAGCCACCCTGCAATCCGCGATTCTCCGCCAGCGACACTGCTCTCCGACCCTGTGTCAGCCACCCTGCTATCCGCTCCTCTCCGCCAGCCAATCTGCTATCCGCTCCTGTGTCAGCAAATCTGCTATCCGCTCGTCTCCGCCAGCCAATCTGCTATCCATTCCTGTGTCAGCCAATCTGCTATCTGCTTCGCTCCGCCAACGACCCTGCTATCCGCTCCTCTCCACCAGCCGATCTGCTATCCGCCTCTGTGTCAGCCAATCTGCTATACGCTCCTCTCCGCAAGCCACCCTGCTATCCGCTCCTCTCCACCAGCCACTCTGCTATCCGCTCCTCTCCGCCAGCCAATCTGCTACCTGCTCCTCTCCTCCAGCCAATCAGCTATCTGCTCCTCTCCTCAGCCAATCTTCCATCCGCCCCTGTGTCGGCCACCCTGCTATCCGCTCCTCTCCGCCAGCCAATCTGCTATCTGCTCGTCTCCGCCAGCCAATCTGCTATCCGTTCCTGTGTCAGCCAATCTGCTATCTGCTTCTCTCCGCCAACCACCCTGCTATCCGCTCCTGTCCGCCAGCCACCCTGCTATCCGCTCCTCTCCGCAAGCCACCCTGCTATCCGCTCCTCTCCGCAAGCCACCCTGCTATCCGCTCCTCTTCGCCAGCCACCGTGCTATCCGCTCCTCTTCGCCAGCCACCCTGCTATCCGCTCCTCTCCGCCAGCCAGTGTGCTATCCGCTCCTCTCCGTCAACCAATCTGCTATCCGCTCTTCTCCACCAACCACCCTGCTATCCTCTCCTCTCTACCAGCCAATCTGCTATCCGCTCCTGTGTCAGCCACCATTCTATCCGCTCCTCTCCTCCAGCCACCCTGCTATCCGCTCCTCTCCTCCAGCCACCCTGCTATCCGCTCCTCTCCGCCAGCCAATCTGCTATCCGCTCCTGTGTCAGCCAATCTGCTATCCGCTCCTCTCCGCCAGCCAATCTGCTATCCGCTCCTCTCCGCCAGCCAATCTGATATCCGCTCCTCTCCGCCAGCCAATCTGCTATGCGCTCCTCTCCACCAGCCAATCTGCTATCAGCTCCTCTCCTCAGCCAATCTGCCATCCCCTCCTCTCCGCCAGCCAATCTGCTATCCGCTCCTGTGTCAGCCAATATGCTATAAGCTCCTCTCCGCCAGCCACCCTGCTATCTGCTCCTCTCCGCAAGGCACCCTGCTATCTGCTCCTCTCCGCCAGCCACCCTGCTATCCGCTCCTCTCCGCCAGCCACCCTGCTATCCGCTCCTGTGTCAGCCAATCTGCTATATGCTCCTCTCCGCCAGCCAAATTGTTATATGCTCCTCTCCGCCAGCCAATCTGCTATCCGCTCCTCTTTGCCAGCCATTCTGATATCCGCTCCTCTCCGCCAACCACCCTGCTATCCGCTCCTCTGCGCCAGCCACCCTGCTATCCGCTCCTCTCCACCTGCCAATCTGCTATCCGCTCCTGTGTCAGCCAATCTGCTATATACTCCTCTCCGCCAGCCAATCTGCTATCCGCTATCTCCGCCAGCCAATCTGCTATACGCTTCTGTGTCAGCCAATCTACTATCCGCTACTCTTTGTCAGCCACCCTGCTATCTGCTCCTCTCCGCCAGCCACCCTGCTATCCGCTCCTCTCCTTCAACTACCCTGCTATCCGATCCTCTCCACCAGACAATCTGCTCTCCGCTCCTGTGTCAGCCAATCTGCTATACGCTCCTCTCCGCAAGCCACCCTGCTATCCGCTCCTATCCGACAGCCAATCTGCTATCCGCTCCTCTCCGCCAACCACCCTGCTATCCGCTCCTCTCCGCCAGCCACCCTGCTATCCGCTCCTCTCCGCAAGCCACCCTGCTATCCGCTAATCTCCGCCAGCCACCCTGCTATCCGCTCCTCTCCCCCAGCCAATGTGCTATCCGCTCCTCTCCGTCAGCCAATCTGCTATCCGCTCCTGTGTCCGCCAATCTGCTATCCGCTCCTCTTTGCCATCCAATCTGCTATCCGCTCCTCTCCGCCAGCCACCCTGCTATCCGCTCCTCTCCGCCAGCCACCCTGCTATCCGCTCCTCTCCCCCAGCCACCCTGCTATTCTCTCCTCTCCGCCAGCCACCCTTCTATCCGCTCCTTCCCTGCCAACCAATCTGCTATCCGCTCCTCTCTGCCAGCCAGTCTGCTATCCGCTCCTGTTTCAGCCAATCTGCTATCCGCTCCTGTGTAACCCTGTCTGCTATCCGCTCATCTTTGCCATCCAATATGCTATCCACAACTCTCCGCCAGCCACCCTGCAATCCGCTCCTCTCTACCAGCCACCCTGCTATCTGCTCCTGTGTCAATCTGCTATCCGCTCCTGTGTCAGCCACCCTGCTATCCGCTCCTCTCCGCCAGCTAGCCTTATATCCGCTCCTCTCCGCCAGCCATCCTGCTATCCGCTCCAGTGTCAGCCAATCTGCTATCCGCTCCTCTCTGCCAACCACTCTGCTATCCGCTCATCTCCTCCAGCCAATCTGCTATCCACTCCTGTGTCAGCCAATCGATCTGCTCCTCTTTGCCAGCCAACCTGCTATCCGCTCCTCTCCTCCAGCCAATGTGCCATCCACTCCTCGTCAGCCAATCTGCTATCCTCTCCTCTCCATCAGCCACCCTGCTATCCGCTCCTCTCTACCAGCCAATGTGCTATCTGCTCCTGTGTCAGCCAATCTGCTATCCGCTCCTGTGTTACCCTGTCTGCTATCCGCTCCTCTTTGCCATCCAGTCTGCTATCCGCATCTCTCTGCCAGCCACCCTGCTATCCGCTCCTCTCCACCAGCCAATTTGCTATCCGCTCCTCTCCGCCAGCCACCCTGCTATCCGCTCCTCTCCGCCAGCCAGCCTGCTATCCGCTCCTCTCCCCCAGCCACCCTGCTATCCTCTCCTGTGTCAGTCAATCTGCTATCCGCTCCTGTGTCAGCCAATCTGATATCTGCTCCTCTCCGCCAGCCAATTTGCTAATCGCTCATCTCCGTCAGCCAATCTTCTATCCGCTCCTCTCCGTCAGCCAATCTGCTATCCTCTCCTCTCTGCCAACCAGCCTGCTATCCGCTCCTGTCTGCCAACCTCCCTGCTATCCTCTCCTCTCCGTCAGCCACCCTGCTATCCGCTCCTCTCTACCAGCCAATGTGCTATCTGCTCCTGTGTCAGCCAATCTGCTATCCTCTCTTGTGTAACCCTGTCTGCTATCCGCTCCTCTTTGCCATCCAATCTGCTATCCGCAACTCTCCGCCAGCCACCCTGCTGTCCGCTCCTCTCCACCAGCCAATTTGCTATCCGCTTCTCTCTGCCAGCCAATCTGCTATCTGCTCCTCTCAGCCTACCACCCTGCTATCCGCTCCTGTATGCCAACCACCCTGCTATCCGCTCCTCTCCACTAGCCACCCTGCTATCCGCTCCTCTCCGCCAACAACCCTTCTATCCGCTCCTCTCCGCCAGGCACCCTGCTATCCGTTTCTCTCTGCAAGCCACCCTGCTATCCGCTCCTCTCCTCATCCCATCTGCTATCCGCTCCTCTCCTCATCCCATCTGCTATCCGCTCCTCTCCTCATCCAGTCTGCTATCCGCTCCTCTCCGCCAACCAATCTGCTATCCGCTCCTCTCTGCCAAACACCCTGCTATCCGCTCCTCTCCGCCAGCCACCCTCCTATCCGATCCTCTCCACCAGCCAATCTGCTATCCGCTCCTGTGTCAGCCATCCTGCTATCCGCTCCTCTCGGCCAGCCACCCTGTTATCCGCTCCTCTCCGCCAGCCAATCTGCTATCCACTCCTGTGTCAGCCAATCTGCTATCCGCTCCTCTCCGCCAGCAACCCTGCTATCCGCTCCTCTCCGCCAGCCACCCTGTTATCCGCTCCTCTCGGCCAGCCAATCTGCTATCCGCTCCTGTGTCAGCCAATCTGCTATCCGCTCCCCTTTGACAGCCACCCTGCTATCCGCTCCTCTCCGCCAGCCAACCTGCTATCGTCTCCTGTGTCAGCCAATCTGCTATCCGCTCCTCTCCTCCAGCCACCCTGCTATCCGCTCCTCTCCGCCAGCCACCCTGCTATCCGCTCCTCTCCGCCAGCCACCCTGCTATCCGCTCCTCTCCGCCAGCCACCCTGCTATCCGTTCGTCCCGCCAGCCAATGTGCTATCCGCTCCTCTCCGTCAGCCAATCGGCTATCAGCTCCTGTGTCAGCCAATCGGCTATCCGCTCCTGTGTAACCGAATCTGCTATCCGCTCCTCTTTGCCATCCAATCTCCTATCCACTACTCTCCGCCAGCTACCCTGCTATCCGCTCCTCTCCGCCAGCTACCCTGCTATCCGCTCCTCTCCGCCAGCCACCCTGCTATCCGCTCCTCTCCGCCAGCCAATCTGCTATCCGCTCCTGTGTCAGCCAATCTACTATCCGCTCCTCTCCGCCAGCCACCCTGCAATCCGCTCCTCTCGGCCAGCCACCCTGCTATCTGCTCCTCTCCTCCAGCCAATCTGCTATCCGCTCCTCTCCGCCAGCCACCCTGCAATCCGCGACTCTCCTCCAGCGACCCTGCTATCCGACCCTGTGTCAGCCACCCTGCTATCCACTCCTCTCCGCCAGCCAATCTGCTATCCGCTCCTGTGTCAGCCAATCTGCTATCCGCTCGTCTCTGCCAGCCAATCTGCTATCCGTTCCTGTGTCAGCCAATCTGCTATCTGCTGCGCTCCGCCAACCACCCTGCTATCCGCTCCTCTCCACCAGCCAATCTGCTATCCGCTCCTGTGTCAGCCAATCTGCTATCCGCTCCTCTCCGCAAGCCACCCTGCTATCCGCTCCTCTCCGCCAGCCAATCTGCTATCCGTTCCTGTGTCAGCCAATCTGCTATCTGCTTCTCTCCGCCAACCACCCGGCTATTCGCTCCTGTCCGCCAGCCACCCTGCTATCCGCTCCTTTCCGCAATCCACCCTGCTATCCGCCCCTCTCCGCCAGCCACCCTGCTATCCTCTCCTCTCCACCAGCCAATCTGCTATCCGCTCCTGTGTCAGCCACCCTTCTATCCGCTCCTCTCCTCCAGCCACCCTGCTATCCGCTCCTCTTCTCCAGCCACCCTGCTATCCGCTCCTCTCCGCCAGCCAATCTGCTATCCGCTCCTGTTTCAGCCACCCTTCTATCCGCTCCTATCCTCCAGCCACCCTGCTATCCGCTCCTCTTCTCCAGCCACCCTGCTATCCGCTCCTCTCCGCCAGCCAATCTGCTATCCGCTCCTGTGTCAGCCAATCTGCTATCCGCTCCTCTCCGCCAGCCAATCTGATATCCGCTCTTCTCCGCCAGCCAATCTCCTATGCGCTCCTCTCCATCAGCCAATCTGCTATCCGCTCCTCTCCGCCAGCCACCCAGCTATCTGCTCCTCTCCGCCAGACACCCTGCTATCCGCTCCTCTCCGCCAGCCACCCTGCTATCCGCTCCTGTGTCAGCCAAACTGCTATATGCTCCTCTCCGCCAGCCAAACCGCTATATGCTCCTCTCCGCCAGCCAATCTGCTATCCGCTCCTCTTTGCCAGCCAGTCTGATATCCGATCCTCTCCGCCAACCACCCTCTATCTGCTCCTCTGCGCCAGCCACCCTGCTATCCGCTCCTCTCCACCTGCCAATCTGCTATCCGCTCCTGTGTCAGCCAATCTGCTATCCACTCCTCTCCGCCAGCAAATCTGCTATCCGCTCCTCTCTGCCAACCACCGTGCTATCCGCTCCTCTCTGCCAACCACCCTGCTATCCGCTCCTCTCAACCAGCCAATTTGCTATCAGCTCCTCTCAGTCAGCAAATCTTCTAACCTCTCCTCTCCGTCAGCCACCCTGCTATCTGCTCCTCTCCGCCAGCCAATCTGCTTTCCGCTCCTCTTTGCCAGCCAGTCTGCTATCCGCTCCTCTCTGCCAACCACCCTGCTATCCGCTCCTCTCTGCCAATAACCATGCTATCCGCTCCTCTCCAGCAGCCAATCTCCTATCCGCTCCTGTGTCAGCCAATCTGCTATCCGCTCCCCTTTGACAGCCACCCTGGTATCCGCTCCTCTCCGCCAGCCACCCTGCTATCCGCTCCTCTCCGCCAACCACCCTTCTATCCGCTCCTCTCCAACAGCCAATCTGCTATCCGCCCCTGTGTCAGCCAATCTGCTATCCTCTCCTCTTTGCCAGCCAATCTGCTATCCGCTCCTCTCCGCCAGTCACCCTTCAATCCGCTCCTCTCCGCCAGCCAATCTGCCATCCGCCCCTGTGTCGGCCACCCTGCTATCCTCTCCTCTCCGCCAGCCAATCTGCTATCCGCTCGTCTCCGCCAGCCAATCTGCTATCCGCTCGTCTCCGCCAGCCACCCTGCTATACGCTCCTCTCCGCCAGCCTATCTGCTATCCGCTCCTGTGTCAACCAAACTGCTATCAGCTCCTCTCCGCAAGCCACCCTGCTATCCGCTCCTCTCCTCCAGCCATTCTGCTATCCACTCCTCTCTGCCAACCACCCTGCTATCCGCTCCTCTCTGCCAGCCACCCTGCTATCCGCTCCTCTCCGCCAGCCAATGTGCTATCCTCTCATCTCCGTCAGCCAATCTGCTATCCGCTCCTGTGTCAGGCAATCTGCTATCCGCTCCTCTTTGCCATCCAATCTGCTATCCGCTCCTCTACGCCAGCCACCCTGCTATCCGCTCCTCTTTGCAAGCCACCCTGCTATCCGCTCCTCTTTGCAAGCCACCCTGCTATCCTCTCCTCTCCGCCAGCCACCCTGCTATCCGCTCCAGTGTCAGCCAATCTGCTATCCGCTCCTCTCTGCCAACCACCCTGCTATCCGCTCATCTTCGACAGCCAATCTGCTATCCGCTCCTGTGTCAGCCAATCTGCTATCTGCTCCTCTTTGCGAGCCACCCTGCTATCCGCTCCTCTCCGCCAGCCACCCTGCTATCAGCTCCCCTCCGCCAACCACAGTGCTATCCGCTCCTCTCCGCCAGCCACCCTGCTATCCGGTCCTCTCCGCCAGCCAATCTGCTATCCGCTCCTCTTTGCCAGCCATTCTGCTATCCGCTCCTCTCCGCCAGCCACCCTGCTATTCGCTCCTTTCCTCCAGCCACCCTGCTATCCGCTCCTCTCCGCCAGCCACCCTGCTATACGCTCCTCCCGCCATCCAATGTGCTATCCGCTCTTCTCCGTCAGCCAATCTGCTATCCGCTCCTGTGTCAGCCAATCTGCTATCCGTTCCTCTTTGCCAGGCACCCTGCTATCCGCTCCTCTCCGCCAGCCACCCTGCTATCCGCTTCTGTGTCATGCAATCAGCTATCCGCTCCTGTGTCATCCAATCTGCTATCCGCGACTTTCCGTCAGCCGATCTGCTATCCGCTCCTGCGTCAGTCAGTCTGGTATCCGCTCCGCTCCGCCAGTCAATCTGCTTTCCGCTCCTCTCCGCCAGCCACCCTGCTATCCGCTCCTCTCCGCCAGCCACCCTGCTATCCGCTCCTCTCCGCCAGCCACCCTGCTATCCGCTCCTCTCCGCCAGCCACCCTGCTATCCGCTCCTCTCTGTCAGCCACCCTGCTATCTGCTCCTCTCCATCAGGCACCCTGCTGTCCGCTCCTGTGTCAGCCAATCTACTATCCGCTCCTCTCCGTCAGCCACCCTGCTATCCGCTCCTCTCCGTCAGCCACCCTGCTATCCGCTTCTGTGTCATGCAATCAGCTATCCGCTCCTGTGTCATCCAATCTGCTATCCGCTCCTCTCCGCCAGCAAATCTGCTATCCGCTCCTGTGTCAGCCAATCTGCTATCCTCTCCTCTTTGCCAGCCAATCTGCTATCCGCTCCTCTCTGTCAGCCACCCTGCTATCCGCTCATCTCCGGCAGCCACCACGCTATCCTCTCCTGTGTCAGCCAATCTGCTATCCGCTCCTGTGTCAGCCAATCTTCTATCCCCTCCTCTCCATGAGCCAATCTGCTATTCGCTCTTGTGTCAGCCAATCTGCTATTCGCTCTTGTGTCAGCCAATCTGCTATTCGCTCTTGTGTCAGCCAATCTGGTATCCGCTCCTGTGTCAGCCAATCTGCTATCCGCTCCTCTCCGTCCGCCACCCTGCTATCCGCTCCTCTCCGTCCGCCACCCTGCTATCCGCTCCTGTGTCAGCCACCCTGTTTTCCGCTCCTCTACGTCAGCCACCCTGCTATCCGCTCCTCTCCGTCAGCCACCCTGCTATCCGCTCCTCTTTGCCAGCCACCACGTTATCCGCTCCTCTGCGTCAGCCAATCTGCTAAACGCTCCTCTCCGCCAGCCACCCTGCTATCCGCTCCTCTCCGTCAGACAATTTGCTATCCACTCCTCTCCGTCAGTCAATCTGCTATCCGCTCCTCTCCGCCAGCCACCCTGCTATCCGCTCCTCTCCCTCAGCCACCCTGCTATCCGCTCCTGTGTCAGCTAATCTGCTATCCACTCCTCTCCGCCAGCCAATCTGCTATACGCTCCTCTCCGTCAGCCAATCTGCTATCCGCTCCTGTGTCAGCCAATCTGCTATCCGCTCCTCCTTGCCAGCCAATCTGCTATCCGCTCCTCTCTGTCAGCATCCCTGATATCCGCTCATCTCCGTCAGCCACCCTGCTATTCGCTCCTGTGTCAGCCAATCTGCTATTCGCTCCTCTCCCTCAGCCTCCCTGCTATCCGCTCCTGTGTCAGCTAATCTGCTATCCGCTCCTCTCTGTCAGCCAATCTGCTATCTGCTCCTCTCCGTCCGCCACCCTGCTATCCGCTACTGTGTCAGCAAATCAGCTATCCGCTCCTGTTTCAGACAATCTGCTATCCGCTCCTCTTTGACAGCCACCCTGCTATCCGCTCCTCTCTGTCAGCCACCCTGCTCCTCTACGCCAGCCACCCTGCTATCCGCTACTCTCTGTCAGCCACCCTGCTATATGCTCCTCTCCATCAGGCACCCTGTTATCCGCTCCTGTGTCAGCCAATCTACTATCCGCACCTCTCCGTCAGCCACCCTGCTATCCGCTCCTCTCTGTCAGCCACCCTGCTATCCGCTCCTCTCCGTCAGCCACCCTGCTTTACCCCTTTGTCAGCCAATCTGTTATCCGCTCCTCTGCGCCAGCCAATCTGCTATACGCTCCTCTCCATTAGCCAATCTGCTATCCGCTCCTCTGTGTCAGCCAATCTGCTATCCCCTCATCTCCGTGAGCCAATCTGCTCTCCGCTCCTGTGTCAGCCAATCTGCTATTCGGTCTTGTGTCAGCCAATCTGGTATCCTCTCCTGTGTCAGCCAATCTGGTATCCGCTCCTCTCCGTCCGCCTCCCTACTATCCGCTCCTGTGTCAGCCAATCTGCTATCCGCTCCTGTGTCAGCCACCCTGCTATCCGCTCCTCTCCGTCAGCCACCCTGCTATCCGCTCCTCTCCGTCAGCAACCTTGCTATCCGCTCGTCTTTGCCAGCCACACCGCTATCCGCTCCTCCTTGCCAGCCACCCCGCTATCCGTTCCTCTGCATCAGCCAATCTGCTATCCGCTCCTCTCCAACAGCCACCCTGCTCTCCGCTCCTCTCCGCCAGCAACCCTGCTCTCCGCTCCTCTCCGCCAGCCACCCTGCTATCCGCTCCTCTCCGCCAGCCACCCAGCTATCCGCTCCTCTCCGCCAGCCACCCTGATATCCACTCCTGTCTCAGCCAATATGGTATCCGCTCCTGTGTCAGTCAATCTGCTATCCGCTCCTCTACGTCAGCCACCCTGCTATCCGCTCCTCTTTGCCAGCCACCCTGCTATCCGCTCCTCTCCGCCAGCCAATCTGCTATCTGCTCCTCTCCGCCAGCCACCCTGCTATCCGCTCCTGTGTCAGCCACTCAGGCTATCCACTCCTGTGTCAGCCACCCTGCTATCCGCTCCTCCCCGCCAGCCAATCTGCTATCCGCTCCTCTGCGTCAGCCAATCTGCTATCCGCTCCTCTGCGCCAGCCAATCTTCTATCCGCTCCTCTCCGTCAGCTAATCTGTTATCCCCTCCTCTCCGTCAGCCACCCTGCTATCCTCTCCTCTCCATCAGCCAATCTGCTATCCGCTCCTGTGTCAGCCAATCTGCTATCCGCTCCTCTTTGCCAGAGACCCTGCTATCCGCTCCTCTATGACAGCCACCCTGCTATCCGCTCCTCTCCGTCAGTCAATCTGCTATCCGCTCCTCTCCGTCAGTCAATGTGCTATCCGCTCCTCTCCGCCAGCCGCCCTGCTATCCGCTCCTCTCCGTCAGTCAATGTGCTATCCGCTCCACTCTGTCAGCCACCCTTCTATCCGCTCCTGTGTCAGCCACCCTTCTCTCCGCTCCTGTGTCAGCCAATTTGCTATCCGCTCCTGTTTCAGCCAATTTGCTATCCGCTCCTGTGTCAGCCAATCTGCTATCCGCTCCTCTCCGCCAGCCACCCTGCTATCCGCTTCTGTTTCAGCCAATCTGCAATCCGCTCCTGTGTCAGCCAATCTGCTATCCGCTCCTCACCGTCAGCAACCCTGCTTTCCCCCCTTGTCAGCCAATCTGCTATCCGCTCCTCTCCTTCAGCCACCCTGCTATCCGTTCCTCTCCGCCAGCCACCCTGCTATCCGCTCCTCTCCGCCAGCCACCCTGCTATCCGCTTCTGTTTCAGCCAATCTGCTATCCGCTCCTGTGTCAGCCAATCTGCTATCCGCTCCTCTCCGTCAGCCAATCTGCTATCCGCTCCTGTGTCAGCCAATCTGCTATCCGCTCCTCTCCGTCAGCCAATCTGCTATCCGCTCCTGTGTCAGCCAATCTGCTATTCGCTCCTCTCCGTCATCCAATCTGCTATCCGCTCCTCTACGTCAGCCACCCTGCTATCCGCTCCTGTGTCAACCACCCTGCTATCCGCTTCTCTCCGTCAGCCACCCTGCTATCCGCTCCTCTCCGTCAGCCACCCTGCTATCCGCTCCTCTCCGTCAGACACCCTGCTATCCGCTCCTCTCCGTCAGCCAATCTGCTATCCTCTAATCTCCGTCAGCCACCCTGCTATCCGCTCCTGTGTCAGCCACCCTGCTATCCACTCCTGTGTCAGCCACCCTTCTATCAGCTCCTCTCCGTCAGCCACCCTGCTATCTGCTCCTCTCCTTCAGCCACCCTGCTATCCGCTCCTGTGTCAGCCACCCTACTATCCGCTCCTGTGTCAGCCACCCTGCTATCCGCTCCTCTCCGTCAGCAGCCCGGCTATCCTCTCCTCTCCGTCAGCCACACTGCTATCCGCTCCTCTCCATCAACTAATCTGCTATCCGCTCCTCTCCGTCAGCCAATGTGCTATCCGCTCCCCTCCACCATCAATCAACTCTCCGCTCCTCTCCGCCAGCCACCCTGCTATCCGCTCCTCTCCGTCAGCCACCCTGCTATCCGCTCCTCTCCGTCAGCCACCCTGCTATCCGCTCCTGTGTAAGCCAATCTGCTATCCGCTCCTGTTTCAGCCAAGCTGCTATCCGCTCCTCTTTGCCAGCCAAATTGCTGTCCGCTCCTCTATGCCAGCCAATATGCTATACGCTCCTCTCCGTCAGCCAATCTGCTATCCACTCCTATCCGTCAGGCACCCTGCTATCCGCTCCTGTGTCAGTCAATCTGCTATCCGCTCCAGGGTCAGCCAATCTTCTATCCACTCCTGTGTCACCCAATCTGCTATACTCTCCTCTCTGTCAGCCACCCTGCTATCCGCTCCTCTCCGTCAGCCACCCTGCTTTACCCCTTTGTCAGCCAATCTGTTATCCGCTCCTCTCCGTCAGCCAATCTGCTATCGGCTCCTGTGTCAGCCAATCTGCTATCCGCTCCTCTGCGCCAGCCACACTGCTATCCGCTCCTCTGCGCCAGCCAATCTGCTATCCGCTCCTCTCCGTCAGCCACCCTGCTATCCGTTCCTCTCCGTGAGCCAATCTGCTAACCACCCCTCTCCGTCAGGCAACCTGCTATCCGCTTCTCTCATCCATCCAATCTCCTATCCGCTCCTCTCCTCCAGCCACCCTGCTATCCGCTCCTCTCCGTCAGCCACCCTGCTATCCGCTCATCTCCGTCAGCCAATCTGCTATCCGCTCCTCTCCGCCCGCCACCCTGCTACCCGCTCCTCTCCGCCAGCCACCCTGCTTTCCGCTCTTCTCCGCCAGCCACCCTTCTATCCGCTCCTGTGTCAGCCAATCTGCTATCTGCTCCTATCCGTCCTCCAATCTTCTATCCGCTCCTGTGTCAGCCACCCTGCTATCCTCTCCTCTCCGTCAGCCACCCTGCTATCCGCTCCTCTCTGAAAGCCAATCTGCTATCCGCTGCTGTGTCAGCCAATCTGATATCTGCTCCTATCCGTACTCCAATCTTCTATCCGCTCCTGTGTCAGCCACCCTGCTATCCTCTCCTCTCCGTCAGCCACCCTGCTATCCGCTCCTCTCTGAAAGCCAATCTGCTATCCGCCGCTGTGTCAGCCAATCTGCTATCCTCTCCTCTCCATCAGCCAATCTGCTATCCGCTCCTCTTTGACAGCCAATCTGCTATAAGCTTCTCTCCGCCAACCACGCTGCTATCCGCTCCTCTCCGTCAGCCACCCTGCTATCGGCTCATCTCCGTCAGCCAGTCTGCTTTCCGCTCCTGTGTCAGCCAATCTGCTATCCGCTCCTCTCTGTCATTCAATCAGCTATCCGCTCCTGATAGCAGATTTCCTGACACAGGAGAGAGTAGCAGGGTGGCTGGCGAAGAGGAGAGGATAGCAAGGTGGTTGGCGGAGAGGAGCGGATAGCAGGGTGGTTGGAGGAGAGGAGCGGATAGCAGGGTGGTTGGTGGATAGGAGCTTATAGCACATTGGCTGGCAAAGAGGAGCGGATAGCAGGGTGGCTGGCGGACAGGAGCGGATAGCAGATTGGTTGGCGGAGAGCAGAAGATAGCAGATTGGCTGGCGGAGAGGAGCGGATAGCAGGGTGGCTGGCAGAGAGGAGCGGATAGCAGGGTGGTTGGCAGAGAGGAGCGGATACCAGATAGGCTGGCGGAGAGGAGCGGAGAGCTGAATGGCTGGCGGAGAGGAGCGGATAGCGGAGTGGTTGGCGGAGAGGAGCGGATAGCACGGTGGCTAGCTGAGAGGAGCGGATAGTAGGGTCTCTGGTGGAGAGGAGCGAATAGCAGGGTGGCTGGCAGACAGGAGCGGATAGCAGATTGGCTGGCGGAGAGGAGCGGATAGCAGAGTGGTTGGCAGAGAGGAGCGTATAGCGGGGTGGTTGGCGGAGAGGAGCGTATAGCGGGGTGGTTGGCGGAGAGGAGCGTATAGCGGGGTGGTTGGTGGAGAGGATCGGATAGCAGAATGGCTGGTGGAGAGGAGCAGATAGCAGATTGGCTGGCCGAGAGGAGCGGATAGCAGGATGGCTGACACAGGAGCGGATAGCAGATTGGCTGGCGGAGAGGAGCGGAAAGCAGGGTGGCTAGCGGAGAGGAGCGGATAGCGGGGTGGTTGGCGGAGAGGAGATGATAGCAGATTGGCTTGGGGAGAAAAGCGGATAGCAGATTGGCTGACACAGGAGCGGATAGCAGGGTGGGTGGCGGAGAGGAGCGGATAGCAGGGTGGTTGGCGGAGATGAGCAAATAGCAGATTGGCTGGCCAAGAGGAGCGGATAGCAAGGTGGCTGACACAGGAGCGATAGCAGGGTGGCAGGCGGAGAGGAGCGGATAGCAGGGCGGGTAGCGGAGAGGAGCGGATAGCAGATTGGCTGACAAAGAGGAGCTGATAGCAGGGTGGTTGGCGGAGAGGAGTGGCTAGCAGGGTGGTTGGCGGAGAGGAGTAGATTGCAGATTGGCTGGCCAAGAGGAGCGGATAGCAGGGTGGCTGGCGTAGCGGAGCGGATAGCAGATTGGATGACACAGGAGCGGATAGCAGGGTGGCTGGCGGAGAGGAGCGAATAGCAGGGTGGCTGCCAGAGAGGAGCAGATAGCAGCGTGTCTAGCGGAGAGGAGCGGATAGCAGGATGGCTGACACAGGAGCGGATAGCAGATTGGCTGGCGGAGAGGAGCGGAAAGCAGGGTGCCTGGCGGAGAGGAGCGGATAGCACATTAGCTGGTGGAGAATAGCAGATAGCATATTGGCTGACGGAGAGGAGCGGATAGCAGATTGGCTGACATAGAGGAGCGGATAGCAGGGTCGCTGACCCAGGAGCGGATAGCAGGGTGGCTGGCGGAGAGGAGCGGATAGCAGATTGGCTGGCAGAGACGAGCGGATAGCAGATTGGCTGGCGGAGAGGATCGGATAGCAGATTGGCTGACACAGGAGCAGATAGCAGTGTGGTTGACGGAGAGGAGCGGAGAGCAGATTAGCTGGCGGAGAGGAGCAGATAGAAGATTGGCTGGGAAAGAGGAGTTGATAGCAGATTGGCTGACATAGGAGTGGATAGCAGATTGGCTGGCGGAGAGGAGCGGACAGCAGGGAGGCTGGCGTAGAGGAGCGGATAGCAGGGTGGCTGGCGGAGAGGAGCAATATCGGATTGGCTGGCAAAGAGGAGCGGATAGCGGATTGGCTCGCACAGGAGCGGATAGCAGGGTGGCTGGCGGAGAGGAGCGGATAGCAGGGTCGTTGGCGGAGAGGAGCGGATAGCAGATTGGCTGTCGGAGAGGAGCGGATAGCAGGGTGGCTGGCGGAGAGGAGCGGATAGCAGGGGGGCTGACAAAGGAGCGGATAGCAGATTGGCTGGTTGAGAATAGCGGATAGCAGGGTGGCTGATGGAGAGGAGCGGATAGCAGATTGGCTGGCAGAGAGGAGCGGATAGCAGGGTGGTTGGCGGAGAGGAGCGGATAGCAGGGTGGCTGGCGGAGAGGAGCGGATAGCAGGGTGGCTGGCGGAGAGGAGCGGATAGCAGACTGGCTGGCAAAGAGGAGCGAATAGCAGATTGGCTGGCGGAGAGGAGCGGATAGCAGATTGGCTGACAAAGGAGTGGATAGCAGATTGGCTGGCGGAGAGGAGCGTATAGCAGATTGGCTGGCGGAGAGCAGCGGATAGCAGGGTGGATGGCGGAGAGGAGCGGATAGCAGGGTTGCTGACACTGGAGCGTATAGCAGATTGGCTGGTGGAGAGGAGCGGAAAGCAGGGTGGCTGGCGGAGATGAGCGGATAACAGTGTGGCTGGCGGAGTTTAGCGGATAACAGATTGGATGGCAAAGAGGAGCAGATAGCAGATTGGGTTACACAGGAGCGGATAGCAGATTGGTTGGCGGAGAGGAGCGGATAGCAGATTGGCTGGCACAGAGGAGCGGATAGCAGGGTGGCTGGCGGAGAGGAGAGGATAGCAGGGTGGCTGACACAGGAGCGGATAGCAGATTGACTGACACAGGAGAGGATAGCAGATTGGCTGAGGAGAGGAGCGGATAGCAGGGTGGCTGGCGGAGAGGAGCGTATAGCAGGGTGGCTGGCGGAGAGGAGCGGATATCGGATTGGGTGGCAAAGACGTGCGGATAGCAGATTGGCTGACGGAGAGGATCGGATAGCACATTGGCTGGCGGAGAGGAGCGGATAGCAGGGTGGCTGGCAGAGAGGAGCGGATAGCAGGGTGGCTGGCGGAGAGGAGCGAATAGCAGATTGACTGACACAGGAGCGGATAGCAGATTGGCTGGCGGAGAGGAGAGGATAGCACGGTGGCTTGAGGAGAGGAGCGGATAGCAGGGTCGGTGGCGGTGAGGAGCGTATAGCAAGGTGGTTGGCGGAGAGGAGCGGATAGCAGATTGGCTGGCTGAGAGGAGCTGATAGCAGATTGGCTGACACAGGAGCGGATAGCAGATTGGCTGGCGGAGAGGAGCGGATAGCAGGGTGATGGCGGAGAGGAGCGGATAGCAGGGTGGCTGGCGGAGAGGAGCGGATAGCAGGGTGGCTGGCGGAGAGGAGCGGAGAGGAGATTGGATGGCAGAGAGGAGCGGAGAGGAGATTGAATGGCAAAGAGGAGCGGATAGCAGATTGGCTGGCGGAGAGGAGCGGATAGCAGGGTGGCTGGCGAACAGGAGCGCATAGCAGGGTTGTTGGCAGAGAGGAGCGGATAGCAGGGTGGCTGGCGGAGAGGAGCGGATAGCAGGGTTGTTGGCAGAGAGGAGCGGATAGCAGGGTGGCTGGCGGAGAGGAGCGGATAGCAGATTGGGTGACACAGGAGCGGATAGCAGATTGGCTGACACAGGAGCGGATAGCAGATTGGCTGGCAGAGAGGAGCGGATAGCAGATTGGCTGACACAGGAGCGGATAGCAGATTGGCTGACACAGGAGCGGATAGCAGATTGGCTGGCAGATAGGAGCGGATAGCAGGTTGATGGCGGAGAGGAACAGGTGGCAGAATGGCTGGCGGAGAGGAGCAGGTGGCAGAGTGGCTGACTGAGAGGAGCGGATAGCGGAGCGGCTGGCGGACAGGAGCCGATAGCGGGGTGGCTGGCGGACAGGAGCGGATAGCAGGGTGGCTGGCAGAGTGGAGCAGGTGGCATAGTGGCTGGCGGAGAGGAGCGGATAGCAGAGGGGCTGACTGAGAGGAGCGGATAGCGGGTCGGCTGGCTGACAGGAGCGGATACCGGGACGGCTGGCGGACAGGAGCGGATAGCGGGGCGGCAGGCGGAGAGGAGAGAATAGGAGGGTGGCCTGCGGAGGGAGCGGATAGCAAGGGTGGCTGACTGATAGGAGAGAATAGGAGGGTGGCTGGTCAAGAGGAGTGGATAGCAGGGTGGCTGGTGGAGAGGAGCGGATTGCAGGGTGGCTGACAGAGAAAAGCGGATTACAGGGTGGCTGACGGAGAGGCTTGGCGAATGGAGTAGATTGGCGAGTGGCGCGGATAGCAGGGTGGCTGGCGGAGAGGAGCGGATAGTAGGGTGGCTGGCGGATAGGAGCGGATAGCAGGGGGGCTGACGGAGAGGAGCCGATAGCAGGGTGGCTGGCGGATAGGAGCGGATAGCAGGGGGGCTGACGGAGAGTAGCCGATAGCAGGGTGGCTGGCGGATAGGAGCCCATAGTAGGGTGGCTGGCGGAGAGGCTTGACAATCAGGTGTCAACCTGAGCAGTGGAGCATGTAAGATGCACAGCCGCACCCCCCCATACCTTCTCCTGCTTCCACCCAGGTTGGGAGGTAAACTCCGCAGAGGAACTTCTGAACTCTGGAGGCTCCACTGACCAAGGACAGAAACTGCAGGTGGGGGGAGACTGTTGGCTTACTTGGGGGTGCGTCTTTTGCTCATGGTTTGTGTTATGAATCCTGTTTGTGGAGTTTTCCCAACATGATGCCACATTGTGTCCCTCCTTTATTAAAAGGATTTTGCTACACTCAGACTCTGTGCTTGTGAGAGGGGAAGTCTTGCCCCTTAGGGGGGTGATATTTAATTGTCCCATGTCACTGGGAGGGGGTCGAGCTGGTTTTACATTGTGTTATTGAAATAGAACCCCTACAGACTGAACCCGGCCCTTGTTGCTGCCAACTCAGACGGGCAGAAGAGTTTCATTAGGAAGAACAACATACAATCTGGAGCCACCCTCAGGACCTGTGCCTCACACACAGAGCTGTGCCCTTTATTCAGCCAGCTCCCCTCCAGGCACTGTGAATCCTTCGCACCCTGGAGACTGAACCTTGGCTGTGTGTTCTAGAGTCGCTGGGCTGGCCCGTGGAGTACACGGCAGGCCTGGGTTCCCCTCCCACCACTGGGGAAGTGGCATGAGAGGGACAGAGAGCTGGAAGCCTGCCTGGGCAACGGCAGGAGTCAAAGGATCAGGGCACAGGATACCTCTCGAATGGGAGAGAGTTTGAAGGACTCTGCCCCAGAAGGGGAAAACAATAGAGGGCCCTGTCCAAAGGGCCAGGTCCACGAAGAGGTAGCGGCAGTTTCTGGAGTGAGAGAGGGGCTGCAGCCTTAGAGTGACAGGCAGAGATACAGCGTGTGACCACAAGCAGGGGCATTGGTCACACACAGCTCATCCTCAGGATAGTCAGGAGGCAGCACCAGCCCATGGTGAACAGAGCATCCCATCATAAGGTGCCATTGGTGGAGTACGGGAAAAAAGGTGCATTTAGCCTGAAACTCAAACACACTTTTTCTGGGTGAGAGCCTCTAACCACTTTGACAAACATTCTGAGAGGCTGCTGCTTCCTTCTCCCCCACCACACCTTTCGAAGGCTAAATTTCATTAGTGCTGCGACGTTGCACCCATAACGCTTTCCAGAAATACGCTCATGAGTGTAAATGTGACCTAACTGGAATCTGTTTTATGCAGAGTTAAGAAGCGAGGTTTTGTCTTTATTTTTATATTTCCCACAGCTCTGTGTGGAGGTTCAATGGCCTCCTAACACATTGACCCAGCCCTGTTTGCTCCCACAGGCACCTGGCTTCACCATGGCCTGAGTGACCCCCTGAGATAATTGACCCTCCAGGCTCATAGAGGACAGGAGCTAAGGGGGTAGCTAAGGGACCCCACATTTCTCCTCACTTGAGGAAATCCCTGTGAAACTCCCCCTTTCCCTGTGTCTTTTTCACACCCTCTGCCAGAGCCGTTCCCCACGTTTTCTCCAGTTCAGCTGGCAGCAAGTCCTGCGCGAGGGGAGGGGAGAGCTGCGATTTCCGGTTGTCGTGTTATGGCGGGATTGCTGCTAGGAATTGACAGAACCTGCTAATTCTGAGGAACAAACAGGGGAACGGGGCAGCGCTACAGAGTCAGGGAGTCAGGGGTGAAAGTCACTTAAAGGACTTACCGGTACGCGGGAGTCCTGAGCGGGGGGCGGGGCCTCAGGTGGAAGAGGCGGGGCTGTTAGAGCCCCAGGCCCTTTGAATCGAGATTTAAAGGGTCCAGGGCTCCGACTGCAGTAGAAGCGGATGGGAGCCCTGGGTCCTTTAAATCACTGCCAGAGCTACCAGCTGCGGAGGCTGCTGGGAGCCCCAGAGCTTGGGGCCATTCAAAGGGCCCGGGACTCCGGCTGCTGCTACCACAGCAGAGCCCTGCACCCTTTAAATGGCCGCCCGAGCCCTGTTGCTGGAGCCCCCGGGGCAGCGGCTGCGGCCGGGGTCTCCAGCGGTGATTTAAAAGGCCCAGGGCTACGGGCACGGCCGAGCTTACTCTCACTTCTGCAGGGAGCCAACTGGAGCAAATACAGGAAGGATTTCTAGCAAGGGCGCCGTGTAACTAACCAGAATGAAGAATATTCTCTGCCCCCCTCGTCTAACTCTGGGCCTGACTCTCTCCCGTGCTGAGGCCCCTCGCCCTGTCTCTGGCCGTGTCCAGGGGCTTCATGCCCCGGTAGAGCCCCGAAGGTAAAGGTGTGATGTAGCCTCAGCCCCAACAAGACTCAGGCCCATGTCACTTTCATCCTGGGTTTCAGATGAGTGACCCCTAGAAGTTGGGGGGCCACCGGTGCCCAGACCATGGCCCGGCCACAGAGGCCCCGCCCCTGCTCATCCTCGTCCCCCGAGGCCCCGCCCACTTGCTGTTCACTGCCCTCCGCCCCCTCCCCCCAGACCCCCTACCTGCCCCTCACTCTTCCCCCAAGACGCCACTCACCTGCTGCTTGCTCCTCTCTGCCCCTTTCCCCTAAGGGGGGCTGCCAGGGGGCCATGGGGCCAGGCACCCATCACTTTTTCCTACCTTAGGTGAGCGAGGGGCGGGGGGTCCCTAGGGAAGGAGGCGGAGCAGGGGCAGGAAGAGGGAGGGGGCTCGGGGGAAAAGGCCCAGCGGGGGTGGGGCGCAGGCCTTGGGGGAAGAGGCAGACGGGGGATGGGAGGAGGCAGAGCAGGGCATCGGGTTAAGAGGCAGAGCGGAGCCGGGTGCAGGCTCTCAAGTGAGCTACAGACCAACAGTGGTTCATAGTAACTATTTGTC